>NC_051138.1:7972233-8008933 GCF_014839805.1 Manduca sexta
TTCGATCTAATGGCTTATTTATCAGTAGTTGACCTGTTGCTTCGTCTAATAAAAACTTTCCAAAGTCGTCTCCACTTATTAATTTGTAATATATGTCACCGTTCAAGCCTTCGTCTGCGTCAGTTGAATAAACTCTCATTATTGAAGCACCCACAGCTGCGCCTTCAGAAACTTCCACTTTATAAGGAGTTCGAACAAATACAGGTGCATTATCATTCACATCTGTTATGTATATTGTTACCCTAACAGAATCCGACAACTTCACTTTTCCATTGTCACTAAGTAACTGTTAAAGTAATATAATTTTGGCCGGTGTTGCGTGCCAAAACCTCTCTATCAAAAGATTTCAAAGTTTTTATGAATCCATTTCTAGGATCAATTCTGAAATCACTTTGTGCAATCGGTAATGAAAATGTTAACTCAGCATTACGTCCTATATCTTTATCAGTTGCTGTTAATTTACCCACAAAGGTATCGGACGGTTCATTTTCTTTGATTTTGAATATGAATGTAGTATTTGTAAATTGTGGACTGTTATCGTTTTCGTCAAGTACATGTATTACAACTGGAACTTGAGATGATCTCGGAGGTTTACCATGGTCCGTAGCGACAATTGTCAGAGAATAATAATCTCGCTCTTCCCGATCTAACAGGCTTTTGACATACAAATATCCATCCGGAAACACTCCAAATTTACCGTCTGTATTGCCTTCTTCTATATAATAAGATATTCGACCACTCATACCTAAATCGGCATCTGAAGCAGCGATGGCAAAAAATCTTGTATTGACCAAAGTAGATTCTAATAGTGATGTTTCATATGACGTATGATCGAACACTGGTGTATGGTCGTTAACATCATCAATGATTGCAGATATTGAATGTTTAGTAGCAAGAGCTGGACTTCCATTATCTGTTGCTGTAACTTCGACAAATATAACGCTGCTAGGTTCATTCGTGATTGGTTTGTTTAAATATATGACACCCGTTTTATCGGATATACGAAAATTATTATCTGGGTTATAGCTCAGCGTATAAAATATGGTCCTATTAGAACCAGAATCACGGTCCGTCGCTCTGGCAAAATAAACTTCTTGTCCGACCGCCATGTTTTCTGGTATATGAATTTCATCTTTATCTTCGATGAATATTGGATAATTGTCATTTACGTCTAATACAGATATATTTACAGTTGTGAAACCATATGCGACTCCAGTTTTAGCCATTATTTTCAAGTGGTAAGTCATTTTGTCCTCTCGGTCAACATTCGAATCAGTCGTTATGATACCACTTTTCTCATCTATTCTAAAAACATGTTTACGATCCCCTTCCAAAATATAATAAGATATTGTGTCACTTGATATTCTAGCACTCACTTTGCCCACGTATCGACCAGTTTCAGGTTTTGATGTTCCTTCGTCTTCAACTATTTTGAAGTTATAGCCATTATATCCATCAAACTGGAGAGTTTTGCTCTGTGATGTTTTAACTATTTCGACAATGGCATCTACAGAAGCACGTCTATTACCCTTATCTTTGCATGATATTTTTAATGTATACATAGTTTCTGATGACTTACGGAAGTCTTTTTGTAAAATGATATTGCCAGTCCAAGGTTCCACGTCAAAATATCCATCACCACCGCTCTCAAGCTTGTATATTATACGGGCATTTTCGCCCTCATCTAAATCAAAAGCGTTTACTTGTAAAACTTGCGAACCGGGAGCTAATTCTTCGTTTAAACTTTCGATATATCGTTGGGGATAAAATTCTGGATTATTATCGTTAACATCTAGTACTTTTAAAAATATTGTAGCTGTAGATGATTGTGGAGGGAACCCTTGATCTTTGGCAAGCACCTGAATTTCATACATAGAAATTCTTTCTCTATCTAATTCAATAATTGTGCTAAGCTGACCGGTAATGGGGTCAAGAACAAATGTGTCAGGATATTTCCTTTCTATACTCATGGGCAAATAGTACGAAACAGAGCCATTTGTGCCTTGATCATAATCAGACGCAGTCAAAATAAGAATTTCTTTCATAGGCTTTATATTTTCTGGAAGTGTAGCATTAATTTGCGTTTGTGGAAAAGTTGGAGCCTCATCATTTTCGTCTAAAATAGTAACTTTTAGTCTAGTGTATGCCCACTTTGGATTAGGACCCCCATCTCTTGCGGAAACATTTAATTCAACAGTTCCTTGTATCTCACGATCTAAAATGGACTTTGTTGTTACTAATCCAGTCAAATGGTCGATGAAAAACCATTGTTGTTGATTTCCGTCATAGAAGTCATAGTATATTTCAGCATTGACGCCGGTATCTTCGTCAGTAGCGGTAATACTGGCAACGTAAGTTCCCGATGGTGCAAGTTCGGATAATACCGCTGAGTATTCAGACTTTTCAAATACTGGTTCATGGTCGTTAACATCATTGACATGAATTACTAGAAATGAGGTAGCAGTACGAGGTGGCGTTCCTCGGTCCGTAGCAACAACTGTTAAATTGTACTTACTTATTTCTTCTCGGTCTAAAATTCCATTTACATGCACTATGTATACGCTAGAAGAATTCTCCAAGCGAAAATGATTTAGTTCATTACCAGACACTATGTTTACACTAGTGATGCCATTTAATCCCGCATCCAGATCCGTAACCGTTATAGCCGCTACAAGAGAGCCGTTTTTAGCATTCTCATCAACTGTTGCGAAGCTGGCAGTGGAGGGCACGTAAGTAAATGTTATCACAGGATCATGGTCGTTTGCATCTATTAGATTGACAGTGACGTACGTCCTTGCATCTTGCCGCGGTACTCCGTGATCCTTAGCAATAACAGTAAGTACACAAGTCATGTTGCAAGTAGTATTACTGCAATACTTCGGACAATTTAACTTCTTTATTGTTGTTATGACACCAGATTCGGGATCCACTGAGAATTGTTTTTCTGTGTCAGTGACTTCATAAGTTATTTTGCTGTTATCTCCTAAATCACTATCCGTCGCAGTAACTTTCAGAACTACAGTCCCAGGCGGTACACTCTCATTTAGGGACACAGAAAAGTCACTTTGATCAAAAATAGGAGGATTATCATTTACATCTAGAATGCTAACATTCACTTGAAGATACCCGTATTTTGGAGGATTGCCACCATCACGTGCTGATATATTTAGTACATAAAAGTCTGTTGTCTCTCTATCCAGTTTACCAGTAGTTTCTAAATGTAAATAGGACGTTTGTCCGCTTGGATTCACTGTAACATTAAGCCGAAATTTTCCTTCAATATCACCATCGACTATTCTATAATCATTAGTTATACCGTTTTCTCCTAAATCTTTGTCTGTTGCAGCATCCAAGAGTAATTTAGTACCAGCGGAAGAGCTTTCTGAAAAAGCAACCGCGATGCTGGCTTCAGGAAATTCCGGATAGTTGTCATTCACATCTGTTACCCGTAATCTCACTTCAATAGGATATGTTGGCTGGCTAGACAGTACAACAAACGCGTAGCGGTCAACCGTTTCTCTATCTAAAACTACATTTGTCCTTATTTCACCAGATACTGGATCGAGGATAAATTCCTTAGGCGGCTCATTAAATCGGTATGTGAAACCAGGTTTTATAGGAATTCTTCCGACGACAGTTCCGGCGGGCTGGTCTTCAGGCACTCGCAAGTCGACGCCGGTATCGACGGCGCGGGACTGCATCTGTTCGGCGATGGCGTTCACGCGCGCGCCGCAGAACAGCACCAGCGCCGCCAGCGCCACGTGCCATCGCCCCATCCTCGTCATGACACCGACAAAAACATTGCAAGGTCTGTTCCTCGTCAGCGAAAGTCAACGCGCAGCGGGAGCGCTCGCTATGTCCCGTTCGCGCAGAGTCGCGCACTCGCTCTCCTCAGGTATGCAGCATGGCCGCAACGACCTGCGCGTGCACGAATATCTCACGGAGAGTGCGACTCGCTGCGGCAGCGCCTACGCCGTCACATTCATTCGTAAACACACGTGACACCACACTAACCACGATAGTACCCAATAATCAGTCAAACTAAAACACTTTTGAACGCGATCCTTAACAGTTCTTCAATCAACTTATACACAAATGAAAACACTTTTCAGTTATGATTAGCAAGTTGTACAGTTTGATAGCGAAAAAGCAGCGGCACGCGGATTGCGTCGCAGTCGGCGCGGCACTGGCAGGCGGAGGCTGTCGGCCGCCCCGCGCCCGTCCCGCCATCGCGTCGACCCCTCCCCGTAGCACTGAAAAGCTCCCACTGTGGCTGCGTGATGATGATGCCACGATAATGGCCGCCGAAGGATTCTATTTATTGTTCGATTCTAGTTACTAACTTTATTAAAAAAAATAACACAGCAATTAATGTATAGAAAATTTAAGCGTATTAAGCTTATTTTTTTGTTTTATGTACATAATAATATTATGTATATATGCATTACGATAAGATTTTGTTTACAATATCTATACAAATAATTATAAAATGCATTAGGACAATATGGTATAATATAATGGTATATTACTATTATATAATTACAGAAAAATATTCGTTTATGACTTTAGAAATATAAATATTATGAATGTATTTTGACCATGTTAAAAAAATAACTAATTGTTAACATGTTTAAATTAAAAGCGCGCGTTGAAGTCTATTATATAAACGAAAAATGCGGTCGCCTTACTACATGAATATAATAACATAAATGACAGCCACCAAGTATGATTCATACAATAATATTGTAGATTATAGTTTATGAGTGTAACGACTAAGTAATTTTGAAAAATATAAATACGTTTAAATATCATTTGTATCATTGTAAATATGTTTTTGTGAAAGAAAGATGATTAAGAATATAAATAACATTCAGATTTTCTTTGAATAAAATCAGCTAAAAGTAAAATTTTATATTGACCAATAAATATTTCGTAAACCCTATCTTATTACTTTGTTTTAGAGTCATTTAATTGTACATGAACTCACCTTGTTTTATTCTATCTATATCGATGTTTAAATTTTATACTTTGTTGTCTTGCAGTGTACATTTTATCCGCTAAAATATAATAATATATTTTTGTATTATGGTTTTTGGTTGTTATTTAAAATGAATTTTAATATTAATAATCAATGTTCAAACACATAATAAGAAAGAAATTAACGTGACTTCAGTAATATTTCTATACTATACACGATCAAAATATTATTTATCTTGTCGATTTAAAATTCATACTTAGTTTGTTTGGCGAAATGCTGGTTCCGATTTCCGAGGTTTGGCAAATAGTTTTTACTTTTTTCTCAAAGCACCTGATGCTAAGTTAAAGATACCCAAAAACATTTTGATGGGTAAGGTATATAAACATCCCCGGACAGTCGGCAAAATTATGCCGGCTTGCTTAATTGCTTCTTTACACTCCGCTTTAATAAAAGGACGTATGTTGACATACTGTTTTACAGCTTTAGAAATTTTAAAAATGAAGTTCAATTGGAGAAAAAGTATTAGAATAAATTAATATAGCAGCAGTCCAATGTTATTGCATCGAGTTACCAGACGCGCCATAAAATTACATAACATATATGACAGCGTAATTTGCTTAGCTTCTATTCATGCTGGATCTATATCGAAGAATTCCAAGGCAACATCATATATAAGAATTCTTTCTACGTAGTTGTCGTCGACCAAATACCAAATATAATTACAATATGTCCATTTTTCATATTCAATCAAGAAGTTATTTTAGATTTACAATTTAACAAAGTTAAGTATACCACGATAATAATCACCGATTATGTCTTTAAGAGTAGTAAGAGTAAATTTAACCTGAAAGAGATAAGTCAAAGTCAAAAATACGGTCGTTGTCATTTAACATCGGAAGAGGGTAAACTTAATAATGGTATAAAAATGACGGCGCAGGCACTGTCATAACTTTTCTGCCTAGCCTTGCATGTACCCATCATTTGTAGATGCAACTACCTTGTTTATCTCTGTACCACCCTAAGGTCGACTTCATAGAAAATACCATTGGCATCAAGTCCGCCTATATACTTCTCTGTATATAAAATGTATATGCGGACAGTGCTGCTTCTCGTATATAAAATTTAAGTTTTTGTGGAATTTTACCAATTTAAATTTACTCTATATAATTAAATATAGCCATATGAAAATCTCAATGAAGCTTTACTTTAAATATTTGAGCATTGTTAAAATACGGGATTATGTGGGAGCAAGGAACCCCTTACATTGAAGTAAAACCTGGCGCATGCTTTTAATACCAGAATACTACAAAGTACAAGATTGCAATACGTTATGTTGTTTTGACAATTTAAATAATAATTATTGTGTCTTCTTTTTCTGTAGCTAATAAATAAAGTAAAATTATATAGGTACTAAATATCTTCTTTTACTATATCTACGGTTCGGTGAATCGAATTTCCATTTGGTAATGTAATTGAGCTTATACAATATTTAATTATTTATTGTATTTTTATAAACAAAACGTTATACTCAGATGTTTATTTTATTTATTTGTAAATACCAATATTAAATAAATAATTATAAATACTTTTTATATCCCACATGATATTATATATTGTGTAATCCAGAACACAGAACCCTTAAAAGCCAGTTCTGTTCGCTCTTGGCCGGTTCTTTTATAGCTATTAAATTTTTATTAGATCTGCATTTACGGCTACAGGTTAATGGTTTACCAAACATATAAGCGGGACCTGTGATGGTACAAAGTAATATCAAGATTTACATTTTTACACCCAAAAATAGAGATATTTCTTAATCCCGTAACGCTATGCAACATTTTATATGGGCTTAAAATATATGGACGTAATATCCATAATTGAAAAGATAAATAAGAGAACGGTACTCTGATTAAAGTTATTGTCATTAACTATACTAATAAATATAAAAAAATGACTTTAATACAGTTCATTTGCAAATAAACAATAATCTATGGTAACATTTAAAGCATTACTTGCGGTGTTGCTAATTTATTTTCTTTGATGGAATATTGAGTTTCAATCAAATCTGAGTGAAATTGGTTTACTGAATAAAAATATATTTATTCTGTACTTAAGTGTACACATCATATTTATAGAAGTACCTATAGCAAGTAAGCCTGAATAAGGACCTTACTGAAGCACATTGGTCGCGTCAGACTTAACTTTAACAGAACCTTGTATGCTATAGGAAGTTATAATAAGTTATTTACGATCACATTAGCGATAATAGTTCTTCTGGTACACGCAATAAGCGAATATACAAGTGCATACAAAAGCCAACATTATGTATTCGGTTGATTGATTGCGAACCTCTAATATTACAGGTATTCATCAATCAAACGCACACAATGCTGTAAGCTTTACACCATAAGTATTAAAAATACTACGTAAAGCTTAATACAATCGGTACTCCACCTATCAGCTACATCAAAAAGCTTCACAACGAAAGGCTTTCGTTTAATCCCTCCCTATCCCGTGGAGACATACCTCTGCTCGTAGATTTTATTTATTTCACTAGATGGCGCTTTACAAAACTTGGTAATAGAGATAGGCTGATTGCAGTATGTACTCGACATCATGTAGTACTAGTATTTAGTTGATCGAATTATAATTATAATTTTAAGTAGTCGATTATTAATTATATATAATTATATACCTTATTTACAATTTTATTCTGATATGACATTTTTGGCTAATGAAATGGACAAAGTAGCGTCAAAAAGGTATTTGGTAATAAGTGTAACTTAGATATATTATGTCCTTTAAGGGTATTTATAATTAAATGCAACACAACTAGTGTATTAATTCAGCAAATATCATTTATCCTTATATTTTTATCAATTGTCTTTGAAAATATATAAAACTCAGTCAAATATTTCACAAAATCCGATATAGCTTAAATATATAAACTCGTAGTCGCTTATAAGAATTGCAACAGTAATTCAAAACTACAGCAATTAGCTCTATAATTATCTTCATAACCACAAATCATATTGCCATTTCAGCACCCAGAAACCATATTTACATGTTCTGTGATGCCATCTGTATAACAGAAGACTAACTCGATTCTGCGAAAGTAAAATCGAATAGAATTCGGCATTGGTAGGTACGGAACGTGAACGTGGTACATCTCTAATAGCATTTTAATTTTTCGATGTTAGCAGAGTTTTGTCTTGTGTACTCCTACGTTATTTGAAAGAAGGCAGAAAGAGACAAAACGCGAGCTGTGAAAACATTGATTTTAAATGTTTGGTATTAAGGGTGTTATAAAGTATCGTTACCTTTATATGATAGTATTTTTAGATATTTTAACAATTTAGGAATTTGTGCTACAGACGCCCTTACACAATATTATAAAACAAAGTCACCCGTGGCGTTGTCTGAACACGATAAACTACCTAACAGTTTCAATGAAATTTGGTATAGAGATATTTTGAGACCCGGGGAAATACATAGGCCACTTTTATCCCGGGAAATTATGTATATAGCGGAACATTTATCAAAAAGTCCTTGGAAAACCGTGAACAAAAGCTAATTATAATTTTTGCTATGGTTCATCATCATATCAGCCACAGGAAGTCCACTGCTGAACATAGGCCTCCCCTAAGGATCTCCACGTCGACCTGTTGGAAGCGGCCTGCATCCAGCGACTTCCTGCGACCCTAGCCAGGTCGTCCGTCCACCTTGTAGGCGGGCGTCCGACCTTTCGTTTGCCTGTACGTGGCTCTCCACTCTAGAACCTTTCGACCCCAACGGTCATCGGTTCTTCGAGCTATGTGTCCGGCCCACTGCCACTTCAACTTGCTAATCCTATGGGCTATGTCGGTAACCTTTGTTCTCCTACGGATCTCCTCATTTCTGATTCGATCTCGTATGGTTACTACTTTTAAATTAATGCGGTTTAGATTTATAATTTTAAAATAATCAGCTTAAAAATATTCAGCGGATAAAATAGAGAAACCAAATAGAAATTAACATGTAATGATAAAATACCTGACAAATGAAAAATCATTGATAAAACCAAACGAATAACATTTTCAACATGTGTAGTTACCGTGTGGTAATCATAAGATTTCCGTATTACTTTACGAACACTTAATCGAACCGTATTTACGTAGTTCGATTTCCCTCGGAGGGAGGAGGGAGATGTTTATAATAAGACGGCGAGGTCGAGTTGGGTCTCAAACATAGACAATTTATGTCTGTCTATATTTGAAGCCGTTGTCTAGTTGTATATGGATTTCTATTTTAATACGACCTACTCAATTTCTCGTGGTAGAGATTTTAATATAACTAGTACGAATTTATAATATTTTTATAAAGCTATCGGTAAAAATATAACTGGCTACTTGAAAGTAAACGATCTGCGCCCATGAACATCGACAATTCTAAAACATCGCGGGTGTGTACAAAAATGCGAATGAATTTTTTAAATCTTCACCTTTTCGGGCTTCGAGATCTTACTAACTACCTCCACCTAACGTCCCTTTTCTGATAGCGGTTTGTTCCATTCAAGCCGCCCATTTACGACTTAGGCGGCTAAACATATCGTTCATCAACCCTCTGATTAAAATATTTCGTAATGTCTACTTAATTTAATATGAGAAACTATGTTTTCCTTTGCAAAAGGTTTTTCGAGATAGAAATCCCTCACTAAGTTTTCTTGGACTAAAACGTAGTCTATGTTTTTCCTAGAGTCTGAAACTATTATCATACCTAATTATATCGAAATCTGTTTTGGTAGTTTTTGAATCCATCGCGTTCAGACAGACACACAGATAGACGAGGCGGAGAGCTGGTAATGAGATAATGCTCCCCACCATTCCTGCTGCTCACATTTACAACTAAAGACAATAAAAACCAAACACTTCCTTCATTCACTTTCTACCAAAAGATTTGACTACCTCATTTGTGCGCAAGCTATATGATAACGTCACACAAACACACACATGACGTACTACACTTATATTTATTTTGCAAAAATTATCGTCTACTCTAAATTACATGATATGATCAAAGTATTAAAAACAACTATACCCGTACAGCTATACGACCTTAACAAAGTACTGGCTTAGGGAAACCCTTAGTCTAATTTTAGACATTGTTCAGTTTTCTTGAAGGTCACGCAACACTCCGTTTAAGACTATTAGGTCGTTTGGAGGACTAAAATCTCTCCTGTCGAATTATTATATCAATTTATAATACTAAGGCTTGGTGAACCGGTGCCAATTATGTAAAATTAATATTGTCGTTAAGTTTTCTTAAATTTTCTAATGTTCCGCTCAACTTCTTTAATTTTTTCTTTCATGAGAACCTTGTCCTGAGAATAATTAATACAACAAAAAAAGAATTAGCGAAATTGTTTCACCCGTTGACGCGTGATACGATGACCAAGGGAAATAGAGATTCATTTTTATATATAAAGATATTGTACAAAAATATTTTAAAATCACAGACAACATATTAAAAAACTGAGGTTTCTATATCATTCGATACCCATCACTTCATCAATGGTCTGTCTTGTTTATACGTGTTCTATTTTTAGCTTTAATAAGGCTTTGTTGCTTTCCTCTAAATGTACTATCTTAGGTATCTGCCATGTTTTGTTCTATTACGCACATTCCCAGCCTTTTGCCCAGGTTAAAAATAGCCTAGTATCTGTACCTAGTACATGTGCTATAACACTTGTTGCGCAAAAGCTTTGACGTCACCCCTCCCTTTCCAGTAAGTGTTCTGGTTCCGACGAGCGGGGGGCCGCGCCTCCACAGTGGGCCAACTGCTGACGTAAGGACTTACCATTCATGAATGGATTCGAGCTAAAAAATATCATGTGCTGACTCAGAACGCAGACAATTACGCATATAGCTACTATGTCTTTCGTATAATGTAGTGATGACTCGAATTTTAGCAATATATTAATCACAAGCTTATTTTTGGTGGTAGGCCTCTCGTATGTGAGAGTCCGCCTGGGTAGGTACCACCGCAATGTCTATTTCTGCCGCCAAGCAACAGTGTATAGTCATTGTTGTGTTCCGGTTTGAAGGACATGGTAGCCAGTGTAATTACAAGGTATTGGATGGAGTTCCTTGTGCTTATGGGCGGTCGTATTGCTTACTATCAGGCGAACGACAAGCTCGTCTCATCATTCAAAGCAATAAAAATATTACTTTAGCCCCGGACAAAGTCAATAAATTCAAATAGCGTTATGTCGAATATTATGTTGAAACATCTTATTCTTCAGTATTAAATTTTATAATACAATAAGGTGTTACCCCTGGCTTCTCCCGCCTAGAAGGCCTTTCCCGCTATAAGAGTCAATTAAATAAAGTACGATGCCAGCGTTAGCTATTAAAAAAGAACATGTAAACAAATCAATTATTTCGTACGAGAAAAAAATACCAGTAAAAAGTAGCTTAAGTTTTAATTCAGGATATAGTCTATAAGTGTGCCAAATTTTATCTAAATCCATCTAAGTCATTAAAACATTTTTTTTCGTATTTGTAGTAGTAAGTAGTAAGATAAGATAACATAGGATTTAGCTTTTGCTCGTAGTTTCGTTCTAGTTTAGAAAGCAGGATTTACCGCCAGCATAGTCTCAACAAAGTACCCATATATTTTCATTGTTTGTACAACTCTATAAACCTCATTACAGGTATTTATTTATAAATGATATCAATAATCCTTATTCATTGCACCTTTTAAATTTTATATTTCCCTAGCGATGACTGCATAGAAATCAGAAACTTAATATATATATAATACAGGGTTCTGTTTAATACAAATACGTTAACTGCCCTCCGACAATGCACAAAGGTTACAGCGGCCACTCATGACGAATTGTCACCGCTACATAGTTATATTCACGGGCAGACAGCATCTGCAATATCAACGAGAAACCGTTCTCCAATTATAACTGCGCACGGACATCGTGTCCGCCTTAAGCTCTGATCTGTACCTATGTCTTGTTTTGATATTCTTACTAACCTATACTACCTGGCATTATGTTATATGTGCCTATAATAAATGCATAATCTCCGATTTTGCCTATGCAAATGTATTTCTCATCGCTTTTTGTTGTAACGTGTCATACTTTATACCATTATTTATTAACCATAATAACCTTTGACCCACATGTTTCTACGAGCACCGATTTGTGACTCTACCTACCCTTTCCGGCATAAAGGTTAGAGCTTACATGATACGACTTTCAATCGTAAGTATATCTATTGGATATTGAAGCCAATAAACTTCAACGGGAACATATGAAAGCCTTACACAATACAGATATGATAGCTCGATCGGCAGCGAGTCTAAATATAGACCGAGCTATCTTCTCGATGTGAAAGAGACGGTACGAGGCATAAAGAGCGAAGGAAACAGCCCACCTGCGCAACACCCCCGTATAACATCTATAATATTCATGGCATGTGTTGCAGTAACAAATCAAAGTCCCAGTTTAAAACATAGTTAAGAGTCTTCTTGTATTTATAAAATGGATAATTAAATACCCATGTTACAGGCAAACAATTATTTAAAAAAAAGTTACGGAAGATACTAAAAATAGGTCATTCTGCGAATATCAATTACTTTTCATAACTATTCGCCCTATAGACTATTGTATTGTCTGCACATTTTTAATTAAATCTCATAATTATACTACATCCACTGTGTTTGTATTTATTCCTAAACGAAATAGACAATGAATCTTTGAACCATCCACGCCTTAATGTGTGGGTGTGATGTAAATTACATTTTTTGAGAAACATAAATAACAAACGCTCAATAATATTTGCTCAGTCAAACTTATTCACGTTTCCATACTTGTTAGATTTACATAACATACAAATCTTTAGGTAAATCAAGTCAATCAAATTAGTCCAATACTATCTAGATAAGAGAATACTTATACCATTTATAAGTACCCTTAAATTTAGGCACATATTGACTATTCGATCTAAAGGACTAAAGAGGATCTTTCTATGCCAACTTCTTAAATGAATGCCGTTTAAATTTGGAGAAATTGATAAATAAAACCCAAATGTAGAAAAAGTTATTAAAGGCGTCATTCAATGTTATATTTAAAGAAATATATATTTTTTGCTAAAGTCTGAAAAACAAATGAAAAATACTAGTCCCTATACGTTACAGAAATACATAAAACAATCGTGTTAACCCCATAACTGAACTAGTTGCATCCAACAAACCAGAGCACTTCAATACTGAGTCCACCCAGATTTAGTTTATTGCCCCGGCACAGATTCTACGGCCTTAGAAACACCTGCATCCTCCCACTAGGTATTCCAGGTGACCCATTTTATAAACCATTATAAATGCGCTTTAAACTGCGTAATACGATAGAATTGATCCTATTTCAATAAATTCTAATTTTAATCGGAATGTTACATGACTATTTTGTAAATACAATACGCATTAATATAAAAAAAAAATTAGACGTTCAAGTAGGCCTTTGACATATATACCTAAAACTGGAATATATATAAGTCACACACTAGTACACATGTCACATGACTACGTGAAATTACTTGCCAATATGATAATAATTATCTTGAAAAATGAAAAAAAATAAATTCTGAGATTTTATGTTTAGTACCTAAAAACTTGCTATTAATTCTAATGTCTACGGTACGAAATAACTAGGGGAGTAGAACTAATTAATTATTATTTATCATAATATCTTAAAACTACGTCACCCAATACGCCAAAATATAAGCAATTCAAAACTATTACGATTTATCCTAATTAGTATCTCATCTACATTCTACAGTTTAATAATAACAATATGAATAATTTTGGCGTTAATTGAAAAATAATTAATTGAATAGTATAGTTTTTGTTAAATTAACTTGAATTACTTTTCTTCTTAGGATTTTTTTTATATGACTTACACAATCTTTAATACATTGTTAAAGATGGGACTAAAATGTAGGGAAGTTTTATTTAATTGTGTTAAATACATCTTCAAATTCTCAAAGTAGCAGCCTATTATAATTTGTGTCTGGTGGGTCTGCTGTACTGATCGTTTGTTCAATGACACATTACAGCTTAATATGGAGTGTTACCGACATCGAAACAAAGGAAAATATTCCGATAATATTATTTTTTCTAACTTCACAACAATTTTTATAACTTCTATTTTTTCATATTTATTTAACTCACCAAGCCTTACATCTCTTTTAAAGTTGTTTCGAAACATTAACAATAAAGATTCCTTATAAGCGCAAAACAAAAGCATGGAAAATTTAATTATGAAGTTTCGACGTGTATTTGTTCTTTTGCTGGAAAAACGAGGTTACACTGCTATACCTACAACTCCAAATTGGTTTCACTGGTATAGTGCCATAAAGCCAGGCGAAAAAGAGACTTATATTGCTTGACTAGGCGATGGACCGCTGGGTCTAGGACCTGGCAAATTTCCTTCATCAACAAACTCATGATTAAACCGGCACTGAAAAAAATTTTGAGCTTTTTTAAATTAAATTACATATTGTAAAGAACGAACGCGTCATGCATGTTATACCACCACTCATTGTGGCTTGCGCGGAAGAGTGCCGCAGCTGTAGCTTAGATCCACGACCCAAAAAGACAAGATTTATGCCAGATTCATGGGCGATGGCCATCTACGACAATAGGATCGAAATAATGACTTTGACAAGACCTTTAAATATTATAAGTTTCATGTTATTGTCTTGGTATAATAATAACTAAACAATACCAAGTGTTGTATCCTTGCACAACATTTTAATCCCATATTGACATATGACCACATGTCGGATGAAATATGTCAGGTAAAATGTAAGAAATTCGAATGAGTTATACCGATGTAGGCGTAATATTACCAAGGAGATTATCAGGTCTCATCGCAGCGTGGGAGTTATACATCTAGTATTATCTCTTTATGTTTCTTACTACAGTCTAAAATTCTACAAAGTTGTATTGAATTACTTAGTAAAATTCAGTTATAAATAAAGATTTAAAGGCGTCCTAATTGGAAAAATATTGTAGTTGGCACTTGAAAATAGTGTTTATTTTTAAAATATTTGATACATTATTATCATGCTATTTTAAAAATTTACCATGTCTGTGTGTTACTATTCTGTATTTTTTTCCACTTTTCCTAATTAGGCTTACAAATGATCTTCATTGAAAAATACTAGTGTATAAATTATACCGAATAATTATTTTAAATTTCTTTTTTACTCTTTCTCTCTCTCTCTCTCCCTCCCTCTCTCTCTCTCCCTCTCTCTCTCCCTCTCTCTCTCACACACACTATGTAGGAGTCGTCATTTTCTTTTAATTATAATGAGACTTTGTAAAATATAGTTTTCGGGGGATATTATTATGACCACACCTGTACCAAATTTTATGGCTATATCTAGATAGTGTTTTAAAGAAACCCGTTTAATTTTAATTTTGGTCATATGGATGACGAGGCCATTTTTACACGCAATAAAAAATTTGCTTTTGAATTATGGAAACTAATATATTTTCCTTGTTGAGATAATACATGATGCATATCTCATATAACGAAACAAGTACGTCGATAAGATAAAAAGTATAATTGTCTAGTATCAAATAACATAGCATGCATATGAAATTCCGACTCACATAAAGATTAACGGTCCGTTAAAGTACACACTATATAGTATACGTACTGGTATCATTAAAATATTTCATATTCGTATTATGACTATTGAAATTCGGATATCTATTTAAATTATAATTTTCTAGCTACATTGGGATATTTCAATTAAACAGAAAATCCTTTTGAGGATTTAGAACACAACGTCTATCACATTAATGGGCCAAAAATAAACATCGCGATATTCATTATCTATTCGTGAAACACGCTCTTATAGAATAGAAAATGCGGTTTAATTTGAATTTACGTTTTATAACTTTTGAAATCAAAGTTAGTGATATATGATGTCGCTTGTCGACATGGGGGCGCCATCCGGTCAACGAACCCGTGTTTGTGACGACTTCCGTATCCGATCTGACGATGCACTTCGACTGTGCCGAATTGCACCCAGACTCCCCTACTCCAACCTAGCCCGACAGGTTACATAACCAACCACTGTCGCTTATCGAGACACCAAGTTTCTCGAGTCTACAGTTAACAATGCTCACTGTAATCGTACATCTTACTTAAATATTATTATAAAGTCCCCACATTGAACACATATATTTTGTGAAATTGTATTTTTTCAGTATCGTAACACCCGCGCAGTACCTATTTACCAATCAAACTACCTGATAGTGAAGGGTTTCGAACCTACGATCTCTAGTTTCATAGGCACCCCGCTACGGACCACTCTTTAATATCATATTATGGTTGTTCCTATTTTACTTTGAAAACCAACATTTTTGATTTTAATCAATACTCACTGTTCAAATATGAATTGAGTAGGATTCTTTAAAGTACTCTAAAAATTATATTCTTGTATATTTAATACACGGTCCCTACAATAAAGTAAGTAAGATAGCAAACGAACAAAATTTTAAGATAATTTTTTATAACAAAATGATGTTAATAAATATCTTACACATGAAATATTCGGAGGAATTATAAATCTCTGTATTCGTTTAACTCATCTCTATCTAGCTGCAATTGTATGACAATCGTCAATAATATGCCATAAATGATCCTCATCAAACAAATATGATATTACTATCTTATCGATGTAATAATAATTGTATGTAAACCAATATGACATAATAAATTCATCTTAGAAAGAAATAAGTTACATTCATTACAAACGATGTATGAGTAGTACTTCGCAGCTAGTCTGTCTGCCCGACGCCCAACTGACAGATGAATTATTTCCCCGCCAAATAGTAGACTGCTATTGTTAACGTCCCTTTATAATAATTGCGTTTATAAAACGAAAAATATTAAATACACAAAAGTTAAACTTTGACAACAAATTAAAAATTATTTTATCGCCAAATATATTCATAGTTAGAATAAAGAAAGTCTCAGTTTAGCAAGATGAATAATCTGTGGACACGATCAATAGCAGAATGCCGTGGGTAGAAGGAGATGGGGGTGCGGGCGCGGCGAGAGTGTGGTGGGCTCGGGGTGCACGCAGGGGGTGATGTTTCATTGAGAACGTGTGGGCGGCGCGCGTGGGCGACCTGCTTATAAAGCCGCCGGGCCCTCCCTCCAACGTGTAGTTGAGTCCTGAACGCGCCTAAACTAACATCGAAGTGAGTGAACTGTGCAACATGCAACTAACGAACATGAGGTAGGCTATTTTTTATGTTTATATTCAACGCTTAAATAAACTTAAATTTTTGAACAAAATTTAATAATTAAAAATATAATATTGCAGTCTTAATTTTTTACACATCCCTAAATATTATTCATAATTTTATTTTTTAGAATACGTAAATATATCTTTTTATATAAAAAAATATATTATTCCTATTTATAATTGTAAAAAGAACAAAGTCTTACTGTAACTTATCGTTACAGGCAATTAGCAGTCTTCCTTGGCTACTTAGTAGCGCAAGTAAAGACCTATCCTACGCAAGGGTGGCCTATGTACCCACAAATGTCACGAGAATATACGGACGATGAATATTACTACGCTCCCAAAATACAATACTATTACGATGCTCCAGCAATTAATGTACCCGAAGTACACGGTCAAGTTCCATACCCCTATTTCTATGATCCTTATGGTCATTTCACGGAAAATGAAGCGCCTAAAAGACAAGAGGAGAGACTTGCGGCTCTTCCAATCGGACAGGAGACATGGTTTGAGAGCGACACCACGCCCCGCTGGAGAACTAACGACATTGATGACGTCAGTGCTGCGTTCCTCGACAATTTAATTCTCACACAAATGGCTCAAGACGCACAAAGACGGCGCGAAAATGCCCGAGCAGCGTTTCCGCCTGTTGATTATGAGGAACGAGATGTCGAGGACGAAGACGTCAGAGAATTGAAAGCTCTAGCAGGCAAACCATTGTATCACGTACCGAAAACTGTTCCTCGATACGACGAAGATGATTATGCTTCCGATGACGGATTTATCAACTGGAATAGTAACAAGAGGAGCGTTACCACTGCGGCACCTATTCTCAGCACGGATTCAACTAATACGGGTCAGAAAGAAATAGTCGTGCCACGACCGGGACAATCATTTCAAAATCAGGGCAAGCATGCAAAAAGGAATGACTTTTACGAAACCATTGCACAATTACTGGAGAACAAATCTATCAATACCAATACCCAAGTGAGTTATTTTATATTGTTTACGAGATCGACCTAATATCTACAAACGTAAGGATTTATTTAGATATATGTCTAAGAAGTACTTTATTCGCTTTATGCTTCGAATTCACTTTATCAGTGGAAACCCCGATGTCTAAAAATAGCGTGGCCGGGCCGGGGGTGGTGGGTGACACAGTGGGCTCTGAGGCCGGGTCAACCGCGGGGGGGAATAAACTGCCAATGCCATCTAAATAACTCTTCCTGCCTTGTGGAAACTTATTTCACTTTATTTCTATAAACTTAGAAACTTTGATGATTTCAATTTTAATTATTTGTCAACAGGGTACTGACAAGGAAAGAAGAATCAAAAAACGATTCGTAGCCGGCGATTCGGACCTTGTGCTTGAACTGAGGGGTTTAAAACATCGCATTGCCACTTAAATGGGAACGTTAAATTTTCGCCAAAAACATGAGACTGAGTATTACGTAGATTTGTAAGACATGCAATTGCGACGATAGAAAAGTCGCTAAACAGGCATTCAAAATGGAAAAAAAGATTAGACTACTTTAAAATTCGTATAAATCGCCAATCATACAGTTAATCGGCCATTACTAAAATAATACCATTGTCATCGTGTCATAGTAGTACGTACGATATTTATCTTTGTGACGTTACTTGACTCTTAAAAGTTTTGAATACCTTTTCTAACTTTAGATACTATACCTATTTAAATACTTTACGGACGTGTAAATGATCGTACAAAATGTGACTATAATCTCCATAAAAGAAAATAAATAGCAGACTGTGTATGTTATGAATGAATATGTGACATATTATATAATTAAATTGTATTTATAATTGTAAAGGTTGCTCCCTTCAACCGGCAGCTAAGATAGCGCACAACGTGTGCTTTGTAAATATATGTAGGTACTAATTTATATCTCTAAGATTAACTACTATTTAGATAGAAATCAATACATTAATAAATGTTGAATCATAAATCTAAAAATCTTACTTTGGGCATTCATATATTCCAATGACGATCAAACGGGATATATTCGCTAGAAATACCGCAGCTCAAAATATAATGGACGCAGAATAGGAACAAGCTGACCTGCTACATTTTTCTAGTTCTGCAAATACTATATTCTTGGCCTATACATTTTTACATGGTATAATATATTATTAAATTATTTTTAATACAGTCTATACAGACAATACCAGACACTTTTGCATAGCAAATAAAAATAAAACAAAGTATACATGTTTATTATTATTAAATATTAAGAATTCTCTCGTGAGACAGAGAATTGAGTGATACTTTCAGCTTTACAGCTTCTTACCTAACATATTTAATACGTAATCGGTCTATAAGACCACTTAATCTTTAGTGATTGCGTCCTAATATTCTTTATATTTTTTATACAGCCACTGTAGTTAAACCGACCGTTTTAAGATAAATAAATAATTGTTCGCGTCATTTCAAATCGGTAGCATTATAACTTTCAAAAGTACATATCTGTATAGTATAACGTCAAGTTACATCTCTGTCTATGTTTGATTCTCCAAATGAGTAGTGTATATAGTTTGTAATCAATTTTGTCTAATACATTGGTCCTATTTGTTTTCTTTGTAATATAAATCACACGTGTTTCAAATTGTATGTAAGTCCGTTAGAATCAAAAATAAAGATGTGTATTTCATTAATTAAAACAAAAACAATAATTGTTTCGTCGAGGCTTTATACAAATATATTATGTATTAACAAAAAGAGTTATCCATTGACCTCTAGAAACCAAACTATTGCTCAGAACACATTACTAACTATAGATACAAGGTAGAATACAGTGCTATCTGTGGAATTATATATTTTTACTAGATAGTAGACTACTGTATGCTCTAGATAGGTATTTTTTAATCATTACCCACTTGTAACTGAGTATGTAACTATAGATGTGAATTAAAATCTTAATGTTAGCGAATAAAAATGAAATTGTATGAATATACTTACATAAATGAAGAACATTAAAATCATAACATCAAAATGTGTACCTGCTGTTTCAATTTACCCCTTTCCCCAAAGCTACTATAAACAATAGCTCTATTTTTTTTTAATCAATTATGCCAATATGTGAGGGATGTGTTGATATACATACCAATTTTAATAATAAATTCTATAAAACTAATAATATTACAATTTGTAGAAATTAGACCAAATTCCATTTGAACTATTAAAATTCGAGGTCATATGATTATTTTTTCGACGCACACACCACACACATCACGAATGATCATCAATCAATCATCGCCTACGCCTGAGGGTACGCAGAGGCGCAACCAGGGCACCCATTTTTCGCCAAGTAGGTTTTCGGGGCGATACGGGGCGAGCCTATCGCCATATCGGGTACAAATTCCAGACTCCAGGCTGATAATAAGCAGAAAAACCCAAATATAAATTTGGCCGACCTGGGAGTCGAATCCAGGAACTCAAAGCAGTGATATGCCGATCTTGCAGTACAACTACGCCACCGAGACAGACATTTTTTCCGGCAAAAACCACTAAGTATTTTGAACAAAATAATTATTTGTTTTAATCATTTATTTGTGATTATTGTATGAGGAGAAAAAAGACAAACCTAGAGCCAACTATGGTACATGATAATATAAACATTAAATTTACAGAAAGTACTCTAAACATTAATCAATATTGTTTATTCAAACATCATTTTCAATATTTTCTCTTTGTGGTATTTTGAATATGTAACATAACTCTCATATAATCTCAAATACTATAGCTACTATTACATATATAAAGCTTCAAGCTTTATCGAACGTGACTGGCAAGTGAAATATAGGTCAAACTCAGTTAGTAGTCGCTTATAGAGTGCACTCTCCTATGCGCTATACAAGGCTTTTAAGAGTTCATTGTATAGTAGTTTGACAGTAATAAAACCTATCACGCAATATTGTATCGTAAATCTGGTTTAACTAAAAACATGTGTCAAATATGATTATCTAATTACTAGTGTTTGCTGGTGACTTTACCGGCGTGAAGGAGTTTTCCGGGATAAAAGTCTCGCTATATAATTTCCTGGGATAAATAGTAGCCTATAACCTTCCCAAGGCCTTAAACTATCTCCATACCAAATAAAAAAAAAACGTTCACTAGATTTTAAGAAAATCGATTACATACAGACGGGCAGAAAAGGGACTTTGTTTTTAAGAAAGGGAATGAAAACCATGTCATGCTAGACTAACATCATACACGACATATTATGATTAACATCTCTTAGTGCCCAATTTATATATAAATATATATATAAAGACATCGTTTGTTTGAACGCGTTCCTCTCAGGAACGTAGTACTAAACGGATTTTGATTTTTTTCCTTTCACCGGAGTAATGTAGCTCACCATTGTGAGCTACATTACTCCGGTGTGCTGAAAGCTACTTCTTATCCCGTGAAAATACATATCTTGGATAAAATAGCTAACGCGGGCGGAACTGCAAGCGGTTGTTATTATTAACCACTAGGTTAATAACAATATCATTAAGGCGACACTAACATTTGCACATAAAAAGCCAATACATAACTCGCACAGAATGGGTATAAAAAATTACGGTATTTTATTGGTCATTAAAACCGGGTTCACTTGTTTAAAAATGTTTAGCATTGAAAGACTAAAGATAGTGACAACTAAAAGAAGTCATTAAAAGCCATTTTATCCGAATATCTTCCATACAAGTTTGTGTAAAGTACTTATACGAAGTATTAAAAATAAGAATGCCTTTTTACCTATGTCCCACATCCCGCGATAAGGTATGTATGTTATTACTGAAATATAAATAATTCAGCACAATGTTTTCAATCGATATATTTACAAGCGTAAGTATATCCTTGTGCTTAAAAAAACCGCAGTGACACACTGTGATTTACGATGACTATGTATATATCCCAAACAGATGCAGCGTCTACTATGGATTATATTTTCTGAAACTTCAGGAAAGCCTTCAACATCTTTATACTATTAATAATAACAATATTGTTCTATTTAATAATTGTCTAGATTAATGAAGCTAACTGATTTTTTTATCATAAATAAAATCTCGACAATAACTACGAATATCTGTAAATGTATTTACTTATGCAGATACATATAAATCTGCCTACATGAAGTTTTAGTTACTAGTTATGTACTTACTTAAACGACATGAATTCTTAATATAAGTATATACTAACTTACCTATCAAGATAAAAACATAACCTGAAATATTTCGTCCATATGTGCTTCTGGGTAATATTGTGTTATTAAATCTATTTTTCAATAGCAGGTAGAAAACTGATAAAATTGTGTGAAAAATAATAACATTGTAGCTTCACTCGGTAACCTTTGACGTTTACTCAGAATGTATTACGTTCTGTGTAGGTATGTGTACATACCTACATATAGACGCCTATCACCTATGTTATTTTAGTTTGCGCGACTCTACTAACACAAAAACAAAAGCCAAATCAATAGTAACTTGTGTGTTCCGTATAAGTGTTTTATTTACTTACTTCTTCTTTCTTATGAAACCACTTGTACTCATACCTACCTATTTTTCCTTTATGAAGCCATACTTACAATCCAAAACTTTGGCCGCGCTAGCTTTGCGTGACTCTTGGCGGCTAAGCGGCTAATTTGAAGGCGCCCTTCTTCATTATTACTTAATAATATTATTTTCATATCTGTGGCTGAAAACCGGTATCCAATAAAATGATATTATAGTTTTTTTTTCAGTAATATTCGACCGGGCCGGACGGTGACTGAAGAAAGTGGGAAGCAAACTTCTGACCAATTTTGTTTCTTGTTCCTATGTTCAAACCAAATAAATTATACCTAAAATTCTGAAAAAAATATCTGCAATATAATCTGCCCCTTCAAAATATTAAAATTCAAATAATTCAAGACCCAAGAAGTGATATCCAAATGAAATGCTTACAACCATCAATATTCCTTTCCGAAGAATATACCCTCGAAGGACCTCGCCATCTCTTTTTAGTAGGGTATACAAATATTGTTAGGCCATTTTTATTTATTACAAAATATTACATGAAATATTCATATTTGTGAATAATAATGTGTTAATACTTAATGTTTGTGTAAAAAATTAATTTGTATATCAAATAATATTGTGCTACTGAATATTTCATGATTTAAAAAGTAATATGGGTAGTAACAATAATATGGTTCTGGTTGTATTGAATTTTTTTGCTACGGAATATCTACCCATCCAAATATTCATTGTAGTGATGTAACGAATGTCATTTTTTGAACATTCGCGAATGCGAATGCGAATGCGAATATCTGCTACTAACCGACATTTGTTACGACATACCGTTTAGTTTTTGTTCAAATTTGGCGCCAATTTTCTATGATGATCATCTAAATTTTATTATTATCTAAGATGATAATTATCTAAATATTAAAAAGTTATGTAAAGACTGATAAAAAATTATAGAAGATATTGTTTTGTTTCTTTCAATTGCTTTTAATTTCTTAGTTGCTATTGTGTTACAAGTTCTATGGGGAATTACATTTTTAAGCTTTATTAAAGTAAACGAAATAATTTTGTTTATTCTTAAAGTTTAATATTCCTCTACTCAAGTTTAATTACTAACTTAAAAACATGGTAAAAATAGTTAATTAATTGGTATGTTTTAAGAAAGAGAGGGATTTTTCTTTGAGAGTCTATAATTTTTTCTTTGTTTGTTTAGACTATATTTATAGTTTATTGTAGAAGTATATTGTTTTAGTTTAGATTTTGATTTTATTAACCTACTATTACACACACAGTATTACGAATATTATCTCGGAAGGGGTATGCAGAGGCGCAATCAGGGCACACACTTTTCGCCAAGTGTGTTCCGTCTAATAGTGTGACAGGGGCGAGCCTATCACCATGTCGGGCACAAATTTCACACTCCGGGCTGATACTGAGCAGAAAAATTCAAATATCACTTTGCCCGATCCGGGATTCGAACCCAGGACCTTAGAGCGCTGCCGTACCGCACATGCAGTAGAACTATGCCACCGAGGCAGTCTACTATTATCTTCAAATATTTTTTTTCTGATATTGACATTCGCGAAACATTCGCAGAAATTTTGCGAATGCGAATGCGAATGCGAATATCCAAAAATATGCGAATATTCGCGAATGCGAATGCGAATATTCGTTACATCACTAATTCATTGCGGTTTTAATAGGTGTTTTATGATTATAATATATTTTTTTAATATCTTTTGCGTTTTATTTATGTAAAAGCAACGTGAAAGTCAAAATTCTATTCTAATGTCAAAACATTTGTTGTGAGCTGTCAATTTATTTTAAACTTTTATTTACTACCAGAATACTCTGAAAAACATCTGTTTCGTATGTAATTTGTTATATCAATAAGTTATTTATACATACCTGACATAATACATAATTCTGCATATTAAAGAAACGTTGTCCTAACTATGAAGACCTAAATTTAACTTATAAGCCGCTAACATTCCCGTTAGTCGACGTTTATAGCTTGTATTCCACGTCAGAAGAGGTTTTCTTTTTTTTTTGTGATATTAAAATCCTGAGAAGATGCGCCGTGCAAAAGGATATCAGGATTTGGACGACAGTGCTGTGGGCCCTCGGTCGCCAGCTTCTATGCCACCACCTCAGGAAATAGAAATGGCATCAGTGACAGTCGTCCCCGACGGTAAATAAACAATCCATAAATTTAAATGAGAAACAAATCTTACTGAATATTACCTTAAATATTATACATAAAGCATCTTAAAATATATTTGTGCTAAAATTATTACAGTTTTTTTTTAAACTTTCTCTATGGATTATTTTTATAGATAACTTGTTTATACATAAGTATGTTTTATTTCTTTCTTGTATAATTATATACCTCTATAAAATACTTATGCTCCTGATTGTAGTTCTTCAACAGTAATTAAAATCATAATGTGATTTCAGATACATTTACTGTGACACAAGCTGTAAATGCTCTGGGATTTGGTTGGTTTCAAGTGAAGCTATCGCTATGTACAGGTTTGTGTTGGATGGCAGACTCCATGGAAATGACAATATTGAGCATTTTGTCACCAGCATTGCACTGTGAATGGAATATTAGCAAGTATGAATAATTGTTTTAAATATTTATTTTTTTAATTATCGTCTATTGCAATCATTGAGGAATTACAAATGCTTTGGGTAAATAAATAGAATTTATTTACCCGTGTGTGAAAAGTGAACTGAAGCATGATGATTATTAACTGTGTATTAAAAAATTATATGCAATGAATGTGGGAGAGATATAACACATTGCTATTTCTAAGCAAGAAAAAAAAGAATTTGTGCAAGAAGAATGATAGATAAAAATAAACCAATTAATTACAGATACCAACAAGCATTAACAACTACAGTGGTTTTTATGGGTATGATGCTGAGCTCTACATTTTGGGGAAATATAAGTGACCGTTATGGAAGAAAAACTGTGAGTTTTATAAAATCAACTTTGTGTTACATTATTTAGATTGGTTTATCAAAAAATAACTCATTATTTGATCATCCCCAGGCTCTATGCATGTGCGGTGTACTACTATTTTATTACGGTCTGCTGAGTTCAATAGCACCTAATTTCCTTTGGCTTTTATTCTTAAGAGGTCTTGTTGGTTTCGCTATAGGATGCGTACCGCAATCGTAAGTAATGTTCTTTTTTTTTACTAAGCCATTATTATCCAACCCTGGATTCATTATAACATTATTTGATATATTATATTTTTTAGTGATTGATTATATTATTTAGTGATTATTTGAAATTATCTCTTTTAAAGCATATTTTACTTGATCTGGTATCAATACTAAAATATAAATATTAAATAATATTATTGACAACCGTCGTAATAACAAAGTATGATAACACTGTATATATATTATTTACAGTGTTACCTTATATGCAGAATTTCTACCAACAAAACAAAGGGCAAAATGTGTTGTCCTGCTTGATGTAAGTAAAAACAATATTATGTATAATTGCAACATAGAATATTGTACTATACTGTAATCACTTTTGTAGAATATATCATTATCACTAATATGGGTTAAAACATACACAAATATTTATATATATTAATTATGTATTTTTTAGAGTTGCAGTTGATTTTTATGTATTTTTATAGTTGCAATGTTACATATAGTGTGTTTATATTTATTATAGGTACTTTAAATATTTTTTTATGTATATATTGTATAATTTTTTTTTCTCAGTGTCATCCTAAAATAGATCTATGTGAAAACAAAATGCTGTAGAGGGAAAATAGAGGAACTATAGATGCAGCAATCTTGCTGATTATTTATAACACTTTATTAATAGACTAAACTATTCTGTTTTTTGAATTTGACACTTATTTAAAGACCCCTAAGTTCTTATGACATTTTCTTGTGAGATTTACTTTGTAGTAAATTATGTAGAAAATATTTGATATGAGAAATCTCAGCGTGTAGGCAACAAGACTTACTCAATGCGGTACAGAAAGTTTATGGTAGTTATGGTTCATATTTGAGAAGTTGAACAGTATAGCATTCGGTTAAAATCCTTTACTACATGTAAAATCCGTATTATTAAACTTGAAATATTACTTAATTTTGTAAATTAAAAACATACATTTTTTTTTTTTAATTTTCTGAATCGAAATCCTGCCAATAGACACCCTATATTATGCAACACATAATACTAAGTTAGTTATCTTCATTATCTAAGCACACTTTTATTTTCATGAAACTGCTTAGATGGTAAATATTTAATGGTTTGCAGTGTTTCTGGGCGCTGGGCGCTTGTTTGGAAGTGGCTCTTGCATTGGTCGTAATGCCAACATTAGGAGTGCATTGGCTCTTGGCATTATCCACAATACCTCTCCTGATTTTTGCTCTTATATGCCCAGTAAGTGCTATATAATATTATTATCTTATGTCACTTAGAAATAAAAGTATTTGGTACTGTGACCGCTGATGTAAAGAAATGAGTGATTTGCCCATTGTGTTATAATCTGTAATAATCTATACTATTATATAAAGCTGAAGAGTTTGTTTGTTTGTTTGTTTGAACGCGCTAATCTCAGGAACTACCGGTCCAAACTGAAAAATTCTTTTTGCGTTGGATAGCCCTTTGTTCGTGGAGTGCTATAGGCTATATATCATCACGCTATACCCAATAGGAGCGGAGCAGTAATGTCTTATCTCAGGAACTACCGGTTCGAACTGAAAAATTCTTTTTGTGTTGGATAGCCCTTTGTTTGTGGAGTGCCATAGGCTATATATCATCACGCTATACCCAATAGGAGCGGAGCAGTATTGTCTTATCTCAGGAACTACCAGTTCGAATTGAAAAATTCTTTTTGGGTTGGATAGCCCTTTGTTTGTGGAGTGCTATAGGCTATATATCATCACGCTATACCCAATAGGAGCGGAGCAGTAATGGCTAATCTCAGAAACTACCGATTCAAACTGAAAAATTCTTTTTGTTTTGAATAGTCCTTTGTTTGTGGAGTGCTCAAATTTATATATCATCACGCTATGACCAATAGGAGCGGAGCAGTAATGGCTAATCTCAGGAACTACCGGTTTGAACTGAAAAATCTTTTTGTGTTGGATAGCCCTTTGTTCCTGGAGTGCTATAGGCTATATATCATCACGCTATGACCAATAGGAGCGGAACAGTAATGAAACATGTTGCAAATCAAGGAAAAATATTAGTTTTGAGAGCTTCCGTTGCGTGCGCTGCGTAAACGGTTAAAGTTATGCAACAATGATGTATGACGGGATTGTTCCTCTTAAAAAGTTCTAAAAAATATATTATAAAACAAAGTCCCCCGCTGCACCTGTCTGCCTGAACGTGTTAAACTCAAAAACTACCCAACGTACTAAGATGAAATTTGGTATGGAGACAGTTTGAGACCCTGGGAAGAACATAGGCTCCCGGGAAACTACTACTTTTATAACGGAAAACTTTAGCCTGAAAAACTTTATAACGCGGGCGGAGCCGCAGGCAAAAGCTAGTAATAAATAAATAATAATATCAGCCCTTTATTATATATTTGCCCACTGCTGAGCACGGGCCTCCTCTACTACTGAAAGGGATTAGACCTTAGTCCACCGCGCTGGACTAGTGCGGATTGGTAGACTTCACACACCTTCGAAATTCCTATAGAGAACTTCTCAGATGTGCAGGTTTCCTCACGATGTTTTCCTTCACCATTAAAGCGAACGATAAATTCACAAAGAATACACACATGATTTTAGAAAAGTCAGAGGTGTGTGCCTGCGGACATTCGTCTTGTCAGTCCGTTCCACACCCAACTAGGGTATAGCCGCTTATGTGTGTAATCTGTAATCTGAAATTATTTTTATAGTGGTTACCAGAGTCTGCTAGATTTCACGTTGCAAGTGGTGAACCTGACCGTGCGCTAGCTACACTTGAACAGGTAAGAAACAACGAGTATATTAAGCCCCAACACTTATAAAAATAACCTACTCTACAACTTATATCCTTAAAATATTTAAATATACCACTTGTACGTACATCGTATTGAAATTTTGATTTTTTTTAAGATAGCGCAAGACAACGGTCGACCGATGTTATTAGGACGCCTCGTGTGCGATGATTCTGTTGGCATCGGGCAGCGCGGACGACTGAAACATCTACTCATACCGCATTTGAGGAATACCAGTTTATTACTGTGGTTTATATGGTAATAATACAGATTTTTTGTTACAAAGGTTGTTGCATTAGTTGAGAAAGATATTTTTGATTTGTGGGTACTGTAAAGAAGTTTTTAGCCTGATAAGACATGAACACAACTCCAATGTATCAAAATAAGCCTACAGTGATAAATTATTATTTTTGCCATTAAATATTAATAATATAGATTATAATTAATATTGCTAATGATTTTGCTGGCATTACGTTCCCCGAAATTAGTTCTGCAGAAACCATGAACTTTTACATATAAAAAATAGTCTTCTCTATTCTACCAAACATTTGTATACAACCAATTATATTCAACAGTTGTGTGAAGAATGACAAACTATCAAACATACTTTCGCATTCTATAATATTATGACCATAAGAAAGGATACATAAGTAATGCAAATTAATAATTGAGTTTATATAAGTACTAATTAGTGTTTAATTACTTCAGGATGTCGTGTGCGTTTTGCTATTACGGCTTGGTGTTGATGGCGACGGAGTTGTTTGAAGCGAAACCGGGGGATTTGGAAGAAGCTTGTGCTGCCGACTGCCGTCCGTTACAGACTACAGACTACATGGACTTGTTGTGGACTACATTAGCCGAGTTCCCTGGTAAGTATATGAATATTAAATTCGATGCTTAAAATTAGAAAGGAAAATAAGTATAAATGAATTGTTTTTTTAGTAAATCGATTATTGTGCATAGGTATGCAACATAATGTTTTGGAGTTTGTTATGAATTTAGTTTTAACGATGTATATTATAACAATCAATATATATAGGTGTTGGGTTATATCAACATAATTTTCAAAATTACGCCCAAAAGAATTTAGGTTTCCATTATTCTATTCAAATTTCAGGTATATTTGCAACAATATTCATAATTGAAAGATTTGGACGAAAAAGAACGATGGCCACACAATTTATTATATTTGCTATCTGCGTATGTGTGCTGATATACAAATACAAAAGTAAAGTCAAAGTTTATTTTAAATATCTTTTTAATATGACTATATTATTTTTAAGGATCTGTTGCAATGTAGAAATAAGTTGTCAAAAGATATAAATAATAAGCGCACAGACTAATCTCCTTGGTCCTGAGTTCGTTTATGGAAATTTGGAAAAGAGCTGACAATATTCAAACGCCTACATAGATCTTCCTAAATTAAAGCTAAGAACCATTTCAACCAATTGCCAACCAGCTAAGAATCGTTTCAGCTTTCAAACAAAAATCGGTTCATTGGGAGATACGATTCCACAAACAAAAACAGCAAACACCTTATACTTATAGCCTCTCTTTTTCCGTCGGAGGTTAAAAGTAGATGTAAGCACTTCATAATGAGACTTTATTTTGTAATTATTGATGAATGACTATGTTTTCCAGTCGAACTTTCTTAACGTGTATGCTGTTCCTGGCGCGAGGAATCATTGCTGGCCTGTTCCAAGCTGCTTATGTATATACACCGGAGGTAAATTTTATTTTGTGATATTTAAAATTAGTTGCACGATATGACTGCAGTGCTTGATCGCCGGGTCGGGCAAAGGTATATTGGGTTTTTCTACACAGCGTCATCCTAGAGTTTGGAATTTGTGCGCAATATGGCGAAAGGCTCGCCCTCTATCACATTACAGGATAAAATACGCACGGCGAAAAGTGGGTCGACCAGTTCCGCCGCTATGTACACTTTCAGGAGTAAAGGATGTGAGTGTGTGTTAAAATCAACACCTTTTACACAAGGGAATTATATTCAACGTCATCCCGAAACATAGGAAGTTGGGAAATAGTACAGAACAATTCTATAGTAAATAGAAAAAAGAATTACAATAATCAGCAAAGACGGAATTTTCTATGATGTGAGATTGACTTTCCATATTGCCTTTGCTATTCTTTCTTTTTTCGTATTTTCTACTGTGCATTTATTGTATGTCATTGATTGAGCTCATACCTTTAAGGATAACTATACATTAAATGTCACTCTGTATACTTATACATTACCAACTATTCGTTTTTGTAATCGTCCACTCCTCTTAGAAGTATATAGAAAGTAAATAAAATATTTTATTGTTGGTTTAATTTCTTATAAAGGTCTTCAATAATGAAAACAATTAAGGCGATACCTCAAGGTTCATTTTCATACATTTTGTTTCACCTTTAATCTGGGTAACTAAACAAGTATTGGCAAGTAAAGAATTTAAATTCACGTCTAGTTAGTGATTAGTTCTCGCAGTTGGAAAGAAAACGTAAAATAATTAATAATCATGGATATTTCGGCCTTTAAAATTTAATATGACGAAATAAAGGCAGAAATATCATGATATTTTTTAATAATTAATATTACTCAATTTTTTTTTATAAATTAAATTTATGTTTTGGTGTCGTATCGTTAAAAAGCGCCAAAATTATAATTTTCAGAAAATAGTATAAAAAGTTATAACTTCAGCGGTTTCAACGTGGAAACGACAGGATATTACTTTGGCTTTCTTGCTTAATTCGTAAAGTAATAAAATGATCACAAACCGTATTAAATATTAGTTTGTGTGTTGTGACGGCAGGTGTACCCGACGGCGCTGCGAGCCACGGCGGTGGGCGCGTGCAGCGGCGTGGCGCGGCTCGGCGCCATGATCACTCCCTACGTGGCGCAGGTACACCGTCACTTCTCTTGGACACTTCATCTCATCATGGGACGGAATACATACGACGTAAAATGTGTGCACCAGTTACCACTCTGAACATACCATGTAGACAAAAGTGTGTGTGGTAGTGTAAACTAACTATACATCTAATTTATTGGATGACACTACCACTACTAAATTACAACCTATTAGAAATAATTAAGTACTTAATATATTAATGATTATTCAGATTGCTATTATGATATAAGCACATTAGGTAATATCTCCTGGATTTTTAAAGGTATTCACATCTTTCTATTTGATTGCAGGTGCTGTTAAAAAATTCAATAGTCATAGCTACCGGTGTGTATTCTCTGGCGGCTATCTTGGCAGCGGGTGCTTGTTTGGCGTTGCCAATCGAAACGAAAGGCAGGGAAATGCGAGATACAGTCACAGGAACAAGTTAGGTGATAAACGACCAATATAATAATAAGAGATAGTAGGGATGAATAGTTGAAGGACCAAGTTATTAAGGCTACGCTAGTCGGTTGTTCTCACTTACATTGCAAAAGACAATTGTTTTGTTCTTTTCTTTTATTGTTTAACTCACAACTTTTGACTGGTTGAACCGATTTTATGATTCTTTTTTTTATTCACAAGCTGGTGCTTCCCGTGTCCCATATAAATTTGTTATTTCCCTTTGACTTCGGATATACATCAGAAAACTCTTAAAATGATGTCAATCGTCAACAATTTGTATTCAGAAATCTGAGCCGTCGGCTAGCGCACCCTAATAACATATGCGTGCAGCATCTATCGCATCGACATAGTGGAAACCATAGCCGGAGGCGGCTCCGGCGGACCACCTGCGCCCGACCTATTACTTTTGATTTCATATTATCCAAATTAAACACTACATTGTCTCCTAGGGGGCGCCAAGGAATTTCTTGCACACGGGCGGCACATGAGCTGAAACCGCCTCTGAACCTAGCATATTATCATTTACACATTCATAAATTCTAGTTTGTGTCTTCCAAAAAGAAAATCTCTACCTCTGATCTAGAGATAGTAATACCGTACAGTCGCCTGCAATAAGTACATGCTATTCCTAAAATTACATTACTACAATTTATAGAAAACCGGACAAGTGCGAGTTGGACTCGCGCAACGAGGGTTCCGTACAAACTTGTAGGTATCGAAGTATGCAAGTTCAATTGTTCGTCCATCGAGGACTTTCCGCTGTTCCAAATACCAATGCTTTAATTTTCCCTTAAAATCCAAAAAAATGATTTATTTCAAAGTTTTTGGTCCAATTATATATTATCAGGCAGTGTATATTTCGGAAATATATTTTTGTAAAGGGGATGCACGTAAACTATTGCAGGCCGCTGTAACATCTTTATTAAATCGACTGAACTAAGAGGACCTAGTCTCGGTACCCGTATCAACATTCTGGTAAACATGGTTGGGGCGGGATCGGTACAGACAGGTTTGGCATCAGCCAAGATGTGTCGGTCACAAAATATGCCAAAACCTTTTACAATGTTAGACTACAAACGGCATATTGCTTCGCTCCGAACAATAATAGAAAATAATACAAGCGTATTAAGGTGCTCAGTAGTTATACTTGTGCAATACTGTGTTCGTACTTAGATCTGTGTCCGTAGCCCAGCCTTTCTACGATCGTTAAAGCTAACGCAATGTGTGAGGATGACATCTATGTACTAGACTTATCGGTAAGATATGTCATGCATATAAATTATTCTGTTTACTAACATTAACGATTGCAGAAAGGCATCTTGGCTACGGGACTTAACGTATTTACGGCTCACTTTAATAAGCGATTGCAACCGCTAACTACGGATTGAATCAAGTATGTTTTGAAAAATTGCTTCATTTGTACTATCGATGCAATAGTGGTGGTAGAATAGGTTAATGAAATTGGCCGTAGTATTTCCCAATATTTTTGACTGAGCTGAAGGTAGTCACGAACGGCATAGGATTTATTATTAAATGAAATGTAACTATATATCTTCAGGCGGTCAAGGTAAGCCGTTGCTGGGACTATTTATTTAGCTATGATTTATCAGTTTTGTAATACTCAATGACGATCAAAACATGTATTATTTTGATATTTTTACTCGCGCTTATTTTATATTTTGTACTTAATTTCACTGCCGTTGTAACGCATTTTAATCACTGATATTTATATTTTTGTTTTTAACGAATAATTGTACTGTTATATATAAGGTCTGATAGTGCTATTTATAATTTAATTTTATAGAAATTATTTCTATTTGTCGTTTACGCTAATTTACTTTCATACTTATAATTTTAATGTGAAGTCAGCTTTATTAGTTAAGACTAGCTCGTTGATTTAATGGTGCTCCTTATAAAACGTAGACCGAATGCTTACTTATCACTTGACTCGGTTAAATTTATAACTATTGACCTATATAAATACCCATAGCCTATATAAACCTATAAAAGGAAAAACGCCCAACATGACTCATATAACTACATAATAGCCGCAAGAGCTACGAGTGTCTTTGTCCCCTCAAGATCTATACTTACCAAATTATAGTTTTTGGATTATATATGTCTATATTATGTAGCTACTTATATATATTTTTTTATATATATTTCGTTGCAGGATAATGACAAATTAGTTTTGCCTGAGACTCGCCGAGCTTCATTCCTCGGTGTCATAAAATGCGAGCCACTGCTGATCCTGTCTTACAGGAGTTGTAATGGTGGGTGTGAGGTTGGGAAAGTCTCTTATATAAAATTTCTTTGTACCTACATTAACCTGCTCACCACGTTTACTCGCTGTAGGTAACATGAGTTAAAATTTGCCAAACATTTTCTTCCACGCCAGATACAGCCTCGCAAGTCGCAACTTATGAATCTCATATAAGCACGATCTGACCAACGTCAATTTTTCATTACGCCTCGAGTCAAGTGATATTTTAAAACTTTGGTTTTTACTTTGTGAACATTATTCCCGTCCTATTCCAATTGTATCAGTATTATAATGTATAGAATTTTGTAAGCAAAAATGTACTTTAATAATATCGTGTTGTGATACAGTACTTAAGTGCATGCAAATGTCTCGACTGAAACGTGCGTCCAGTAGAAGCATGCGTTTAATCTTGAACATTTTCTTGTCCATTTTATCTCGACCCAAGACGCATATATGTGAAAGAGGGCGAGTACTTATTGTAAAGTTTAAATTTGTAACGGAACTATTCGATGTTATCACTACAGAATTTTATAAAATCGTATAAGAATATATTATATACCTAATCGTATTATGGATAATTTATATCTAATTATTTTCCATGACATGAGAATTGATTGAGATATTAATTACGATATACCATATATCACAAATCTATTTTCATATTACAGTTTTTTAATCAGATTTTGTCAGTACTGAATAATTGTGATAAATTTCAGTGTTAAGATAACATGCGTGGGATTTTGAAGATTATTTTTAACGAGTTTTATCGTGATTAAATCACACTTTTAACACCAAATATTTATTTGCGTAATAATTGTTAAGTTTTCACACTTTTAATAAAATGCACAACTATTTGGAAATATCATTTAATGTCCTTTAATATTAATGAGGGGAATAGAATGAGGAGATAATAAAAGAAACACATTTTGCACAATTAAAGAGCTAGTCATTTAATCCTATGTTTTAATACTCACACATAATTCGTCTGCGGCAAACAAACAAAATTTTGAATCACAGTTAAAATCACACAATTGAATATATTTATAAAATCAATTGTATCTTAGTCAAGTGCGATAAAATATTTAGTACAAATTAATATTACAAACGTGGAGTCAGTCAAATGAATGTAAACCTAGTTATAGCATTATCCTAGCAGACTTGCTGACATTATTATAAAATAATTTCGTTCAAACTTCACAGGCTTCTCGGGCTTTACAGAAATGTCATCAAACATAACATAATCCGCGTGGTGTAAATAAAAATAAAATATTATTCTTCTACAAATATGGAAATATTTATCTTCATTCATGAAATTAAAAATATATTCTCAAGCTCTAAAAAACCGCATCTAGCACATAAGTAAACCTAGAATAACTTCTAGCTACAGCCGACTTTTATTCTTATATTTAAAAAATTTACTTTTTATATTTTACCAAATACATAATTATGTCAATTTAATTACATTAACACTACAAACAAACATTATAGGCAAAATATACGGCACTACTAGGTGTTGCAACAACAGTGTCAATATAATATTGTTAAAAGCAATGTTGGATCATTGGTACATTTGAACATTATACCTTGCTAGGATAACCAATTAAAAAAACATAAAAGGTTTGGTGGTTCATCTATAAATCTTATATTTAAACAATAAATTATAAGTGGCCCAGTTTTCTCTGAAATTAATATATTCAGACATACTTCTTTTACCTCATAGCCTTAAAAGTTGTAGCTACAGGACGTAAACTAAAAATGTATTTTATATTTTTGAAGGAAGGTTTCATCCTATGCTTAACGAGTCCAATACAAATCAACATGAGCAGAATTTTCATAGTAACTATTAAATATATGTTTTATAATCATGTAGTTGTGAGCGTCTAATTGTGATAATATCCATCAGGAGCTGTTATATAAAATACAAAATTTACACAAACTAATAATTTTATTGAGATCAACAGCAAGTTTGTGTAATGTTGTTTGTCATTTCTAATATCATATGTTGAAATACGCATAATTGTGCGTATTAAAAGTAGTGTCAGTATTTACATCATTTAGGGCCTGTTTTACAAATTTTAAATAATTTTATAATGTAAATAGTATTTTGTTTGAGAACATAGATTAGAGTCTCAGTTTTGTATTACATCGACTTATAAGTTTATATGACGAGAAGCATTTACTCAGAAATTGTAAAACGGACCGTACTCTTTTTATGATGTTACACAGCAAATTTATATAAATAGTATATTTTATCATCAGCACCGTCTAAAGATTCATAATCTGTCACCATTGATATAAAAACCTCGCACAATCCA
>NC_051138.1:8009433-8044099 GCF_014839805.1 Manduca sexta
TATTGTTTTGTTTTCACTGCGTTCGCCATCCTGAGACATGAGATGTTAAGTCTTATTATGTCCAGTAGTTACACTGGCTATAATGTTATATACAAATCATAAATAAATTATTAATTATTAAATAGGTATTATATTTTTTGTTTTATACCTTTTATATTTTATGTGTGTTAGTAACACAAAAAATCTGCAAAGCTGTCAGTTATTTTGATTAAAAAAATGACAATAAATTAAAAATATTATTTCTCATTATATCTGCATATACGGATATTAACATATTAATTGATAATTGTCGGTAGACGCCGGAGCCCATGATCAAATTCATTAATAAAAAAAAATATGATATGCTCATAAAAATAGAAAGTTGATACATTAATGACGACCGCAATATACTCGCCATGTGTTTATATCTAAGTTTTATATAATACAATAATCTTATTTTTATTATACGAAAAAATGTTTCTACTAAATATTCTATATTTTTTTATTATTAAGACTGCATGTCACTGGAATATAAAACACTGAATAAATAAAAAAAATATATAAGATAAAAACGGATTTTTAAAAATCAGGATACTCACATAACGTAAAAATGTTTTTAATGTTAATAATAATATTTATAGTGACTACCACCGCACTTATATAATATATACCTTCCGAGTCCGCCCCACTGTTTCACTTGAGCATACATCCAGCTTTACCAGCGAGAGACTAGGTGCAGGATCTAACAATATTTGAAACAGAGAAAACTATAGGACCGGCAGACATTTAAATTTTTCCCCGCCAACCAGTGTCACTTATATGAATAATGTTCGTTAACTCCACTATTTGTACTCCTTATTACTGCATGAAAATTCTTTTCACACTAAACACGGAAATTGCTGTATTGAACGGTTAAAACTATTTGATAACATTGTAAACTTGTAACTATATTGGCGTATGTTTTTAGTATTCCGTATCTGCCCACCTGTTACAGACGTTTTATTTGAAATCTATTGACGTAATATAATTTCATTCCATAAAGGCAGTGTTTTCTCGATTTAGTTTTGGTTACTGCTATAGTGTAAGGGATGCAATATAACGTAACTATGAAAATATTACATGGAAACACGATGATTGTAATTGGTAGAATTATAATTCGTCTGAAACCGGAGTTATATAATTACTACTATATTAACTATATTTAGACTTGTCTGCCTATGTAGACGATTGGAGCTCAGTACAATCCCAAGAATTCTCTATATTTGAGAGGAATAAAGATTATATCCACAACATTGATAAGCCATTCCAATGCGGTTTGCCAATTTTGCGTAAGCGGGTTTAATCACGATATTTTCTAGCTTATTCTGCATTATATTGTCCATGGCATTTGTTTTGATTGTATTTGTTTTATAAAGGTACCTTTTGGAAAATAGTTACAACGTCTTATTGAACAACACAGTGTTACGATTATCGTAACATAGCCAAATAATATAATCAGCATCGGATAAGTTAGACATATATTTTGTGATAATGCACCATAATAGTAATTACTGTGTCAATATATACGATATATTTTAATACTTTTAAAAATGATAACTCATGGATCTAGCAGGTTTTCTGTTTTGCTCTATTGCAAATTATATTAGAATTACGTAATTCAACAATGTTTTTATTTCAACCTCTAATTGGTTTTATTAAAAAAAATATATAATCATGTTCAAAGTCAGTAAGTTATAGTTAGTATAATTATTTATAATTTAAAAAATATTCTGTATGATACACAACTACTCTTCGACACTTTTGTTCCAAATTATGTAAATTACATTAAAATTATCGTAAAGAACACGCGGCCCGAGTATCACCATCTTATCATGGTTACGTGTATTTTAGGCGTTTACCATGTTTCTTTATAATTACAGTCAAGAACGCGGCTGATAGTGAATTAAGGGCATTACAGTTTATGTGTTAGGATGTGTTTTCCTAATTTTAAGTACTTCCTTCCGTCATTATTACGTGAGCAAATAGTTTATTTTTTCAGGCAGAGCTGTTTGTTTGTCAACATTAAACAATAATAAGGTTGGTGTTTTTGAGGAAATAAAACAACGTATTATTTAAATTATGTTTTATTGTTTACATAAACTTAAATCAGTCCATTCTTTTGAAGTGAAAATGCATTTGGCACTTTGTTTGCTTACTAATATGGCTCGTAACAAACAATACATTGAATCCACTACATATAGTTGTTCCAACTAAAGTCATAGCAAACTCATTGATCCGTTGGGACATGTAATATCACAATGAAAAGGCATAATTTATTTATACATAATAATAATAAGCGTAACATTTAAATTTATTTACACAAAATCACTCTTATTCTGAAGTGGGTTTACACATTGGAAGTTGTTTAGTTTCTGTACAAAAAAATTTGAACAATTGAAGAAGTAGTCGATATGTTTTTTATTTTATCTACAAAATTATTTACAGCGAGGATAAAAGGTTCGCAATCTTATAAACTATCTATCATATGGCAAATTTTTGGCGACCTTGATACAAGATCCCAATGATACAATTTGTACATTATTATATCTAACACGATATTTACAATTTTTACACGGTCATTATTGTTACACGTATTCTTCAGAAGGCTTTGGCGTGCCATTTTGATGTCTTAACGAAGCAGGCATTCGACCGTTCACAGTTTCCGGTAGTTCAGCGAGATCCTTGAATACACCGATCATGCTTTGAAAATTGGGCCCCCAATTAAATATGTTGTCCCAACCCAAAGCCGCCGCCGCGGGAGACCCGTTTGCCTGTCTGTACAACGCAGCGCTTACATGAGGGGCGAGGTCGTCATCAGATGCGACTAGAGTACTCAACGAACCACGAAATGAGGAATCAAAACTTTCATATGGTGGTGGTATAATAGGCTTCTTCGGATTACTAGCACTACTAACGTTTTGCCTCCTAACATCCTCTAATTTATCTGCATTGATGCTGTTGTTATCGTACTCTATTTCTGAACATGTAAAACTGTCATTACCGCTTTCGTCGTCAGAGCCAGTTGAACTTCTATTGTCATCTGGTGGAGAATGATGCCTGTGTGACATGTGATGTCCGACACTTGTTGTTCTCGGCGCTTCACTAGAACTTGAAACTGCATCTAAGGTAGACACTAGGCTTGATGTCCTCTGCCTCGCATTCATTCTTTCAATTTTCTTCCTGCTGTCAGGGTCCAACCGCGCCAGTACCGACTGACACTACTTGAGGCATTTGCGGTGTGGCGCTGGGGTCTTTCTGCCTGCTGATGAACTTTGTCCGCTAAGCTGTGACATAACCGGACTATTCAAACTTCGTTCGCTGTTGCTATGCAATGCATCTTTACCTACTCCGCCTGAACTGGATGTAGTAGCCAGTAATGCACTTTGAAGTGGTTTGCCTGATATATCGTGAAGTGTTAATATTCGTGGTTGTTGACTAAGTTCGCTACTAGGCGATAATCGAGCTAATGGAGTTGTTTGATGTCGAGGCTGAGGAGGCGGCTGAGCAGCTTGCGGCAGTACTCGGGATGGAAACCCACTAGGATGATGTGGCGAGTGTCGGTGTTGGGGCGTCTGGTGTTTGTGATGGTAACCTGCTATAGGTGGTGGAGTGGCTTTATATTTCCTAGCTCCTGCTGCTTCTCTAAATCCTTTATAGTGATATACAATGTCGATGTCTGACGGCGCTATAGAACTTGCATTTTCTAAATCGTAGTGTTCAGGAACTTCTGAATTCAAATCTATGCCGCTTGGATGATCATGATGATGCGATGTGTTTGTAGATGGTGGAGGTGGCGGATGGTGATCTTCTCTCAATGCTGGACTTTTACCAACTACTTCTCGTTCAATTATATCTGGTCGTTGTGGCCTAGGTGGATCTATGTTCATTATTTCTCGATCTTTATATTTTTTAGACAGAAGTTCAGGACCAACAATATGTCCAACGTTACGTGTAATATCAGCATTTTCTGACATATAACTGGTAAGACTAGTATCATTATTGTGCAAATTTCGATTCATTATGCTATCATTAGTTCCTGCAATTAAATTTGGAGCATTTAATAGTGCTGGACCACCATTTTGTTTCGAGTGAGTGCCATTGCTTTTATTTCCGGTACTAGCTTTTTCTTTTTTTTGTTTTCGTAAACGGTAAAAAATAGCAACAACCAATATGGTAACTATCAAAATACCGAAAAATACTATTACAATTATAATTCCTGTACGTAACGGGTCTGGATTTTGTGTAGATCCGACAGCAAAAGCGCTATGACATCCATTTAATATTTTTCCTCTCCGAACTGTATTTTTGAAAACGCTTCCATTTCCAGCAAAAGGTTGAATTTCATTGTTAATTGTAAGATTTGCTAGACATCCCTCAAATTTATTCTGGTGCGTTACGGTCAGCCATTCTGTTTTAACGCCTCCCAGGGACAAGAGGGTAAGGTAAGGTCTTAAAAAATCATGAACGCCAACTGCATCCAGTTCTTCTCCAACATTTTTACTATCTACTATCAAACTTATGCTTCTTCCCATAGATAGTAAAGTAATATTATGCCATATTCCATCTGAGACATCATTCTGTTCTGTTTGAGTCATATTTACCATAGAATTCTGTTTTGACGTATAACTTACTTTCCCTCCTACTAATTCTATTAATGTATAATATTTGTCAGTCGCCGCATAAAAAAGTATACCATCTTTTTTGTGTGTCCTAAATGAAAAAGAAAGAGCTTTTGTTGGATTGCTTAATTTTATATTCATTTTTCCCGTAGATTTACTATTTCTCTTATCCCATACTGTATTTCCTCCGTAAAATGATTCAAGCAATTGTATTCGTCTATGCTTTTCTGATATTGTGTATGTAATAAATCCATTTTCACCGACGGAAATAGATTGAAGAGAATGACTGCAGTCAGGGGAAATATAAGTACCATCACATTTGCAAAAGTTCGTTTTCCATCGGTCTTGACATTCGCCAGTACCTCAGGATATCTTTTTTTGTAACAAGCTCCTTTTTCAGACCGTTCACAATTTGCTTCAACACCGCGCGAGTGAAGAGGATTTGTAAGATTCAGTAATCGTCCATTGATTGTTATACTATGCATACATCCCACGAAGTCATCCGAATGGATTTGTCCCGGACGCTCTAAGACTGGATCTGCTTTGTCAAGTCCTCCGATGAGAAGAGGTTCGTTGTTAAAGTTCAGCGTTCTGAAATAAAATTGTGAGGAATGAATATTGTGTAATTTTTTTATATTAGGCACACGGATGAAGTAAAAATTATACATACCCTGCTTGTCCAGTGTCATCACTGTAGCATGAATTCATCGCCAGGTTCGCATTCCATGCAAACATCTCCATGTTCTGTACATGAGGTTACGCTCAACCGATATCACACGACCATTTCTTGTGGCAGTTAATTTGTGCCAATTGCCATCTGCTAGATTTTTATTTGGATTTGAAATAGCAACAGATGTTATCGATGTTCTAGCGCCACCAAATGAAAATATTGGTTTGCCACCAAGTAGTTCTATGGCTATAAAATCTGATCTTCCACCGGTTTGAGCACCGTAATTGTACAGTAGCAACGCATCTGGTTTGCTTGTTGCAAATATAATAGTTATATCATTGGTCGAAGCATCTAGAGCAGAAAATTGCATGTATGACAATTCGCCAAAACCAAACGTAGTACTTTCACAGTGTGTTCCATAACGACCATTTGTACAACTACACTTATAACCAGGCTTTAAACTTATGCAAATTCCTCCATACATGCATGGATTGGGTCGGCACGAATCAACGAGAGCTTCGCAATGATTACCACGATAGCCAGGTCGGCATAAGCAGAAGAATGAATTTCTGTCTGAACTTTCTTTGCAAGATCCACCATTTTTACATGGATTGCTGCTACATACGTCGTCCTTCTCTTGTTCACAAGTTTTTCCGTCACGACGCGGTGGACAAACACAGACAAAATCATGACCTTGTTTGCGACATTGACCGCCAAAACGACAAGGGTTTGGTGAGCAAGGATCTTGTCGCTTGTCACAATTCTTTCCCATAAATCCGCCTGAACATTGGCAAGTATAATCATGCTTTATAAGAGGTGAAGTTAGAATCAGCGTAGAGCTTTCGGTAATTTTAGTGTCATCTAACACCCGAATTGAGTCCGTACAAATACCATCATTTTGACACTGCTGCGAAGCACAGGGATAATACGCCACAATAATTTGACTCTTCAGTAATCTTGTTATTTCAAATTCCTTGTTTCTTAGGTGTCTTTCAGTATCTTCTCTTTTTGATATCGTATGATTTTCTTCCATAGCTATAGCTAAAATCTAAGCTGACCTTCCATTTCATTTATACTGTATAGGAAAATTCTTTCTCTGGTTTTAGCCCTCCTTTTAATATCTCTAACAAACTTCGGTAATAGTGTGTTAAAAAAGTCTGATGCAGTCATGTTGTTTATTCCTCATAGTGATTGATTGCTCAACAGTAGCATTGTCGAATGAAAAATATTCTACGCTTATGGAGGATGTAACATCTTTGTGAACTCCATCATTGCCTAATACTGAAAATGAATAGCCTTGTCCTGGTTTCACAGCATTGGTATAAAGATCACATCCTTTTTTAATACTTAATAAAATAAGCGTATTTTCCGAGGTAGAATCTCTAATCATCTTACATTTGTAATCTCCAACAATATCTGGATCATTAGGTTTTATATCTGCTATTTTTCCGCGTGGAACTTTGTTATTGAATGCATAAACAAGCACGTGTACCGATCTTGGTGTAGGTGGATTATCATTTTTATCCTTTACTTTGATCTGTATTGTATAATTGGATTTCATTACAGGAGTACCGCTATCTTCAATCAAAACAGTAATTTCTAGATTAGGAGTTTGTTCTCTGTCTATTTTCTTAGTGGTCAAGAGTACGCCTGTATGTTTATGCATTTTTACGTAACTTTGATGTTTTCCACCAATAATCGAGTATGAGAAAGGTGCCCCGTTTGGCGGCAAATCTGGATCTTTTGCAGTTAGTGTCGTTATGCTAGTGTTTGGCGGCTCGTTTTCGTAAACAGAACCTTCAAAGTTGGCTACGTCAAAAACTGGACCATTATCATTGATATCTGTGAGCATTATTTTTACTGTAGCTGTACCAGTTTGTGGCGGGTATACCCGCATCTATAGCACCAACAGTTAATAAGTATGCTGATAACGTTTCTCGGTCTAATTGTCTTGCTATTTCAATCACTCCTGATTGAGGATCTATTTTGAAATTTTGATCAATATTACCTCCTATAATAGAGAAGCTTGAACTCTGATTTATTTTTGAGGACGCACATCTTTATCAACTGCTTGCACTTGAATTACTTCTTGACCCACATTGGCTCCTTCAGATATAGTAGTTTCATAATAATGTTGAGAGAATTCAGGTGGATCATTACCATCTTGTATGGAAATTATAACTTGCGCTTCATCTGTATCATTGCCATGTATGCTACCAGAATTTTTTGCTAATACTGTTAACACAACTCTGTTCTGAGTTTCCCTGTCCAAATATCGGGCGACTCTTATAACCCCAGTTTGTGAATTAATACTAAATCCTTTGTCATTACTTGATCCTACAAATAAGTAATAAATTATGCCATCATCGCCACTATCTTGATCAGTAGCTTGGATAACTCCGACGTTAGTTCCAACTTCAGCAGATTCCGAAACATCAAAATGAAATACGGGTTGTTTGAATTTAGGATAGTATTCATTTACGCCCGTTATATGAACAATCACTTCCGTTGTGTTTTTCATATTGGAATCAGGATTTTCTGCCCTGATTTCTAATTTATATAACGACTTTTCCTCAAAATCAAATACTTCTTTGGAGAAAATTTCACCATTATTTTCGTCGATATAGAACATAGATAACATTTCATTATTTATGTAGTACTTTATAATAGAGTTTTTAGGGGAATCGATGTCCGTAGCTTTTACAGTAAATATAAAGCTATCAACAGGTGAGTTTTCAGGCAGATAAGCGACATAAACTGATTGATTAAATTGCGGTGCGTTGTCGTTAATGTCGGTTAAAATTATAGTCAAAGTTGCAGTTGTTTCTCTTGATTTAAAACCAAGATCTTTTGCAGTTATATTTAGACGATACTCTTGAATAGTATCATAGTCTAAAGATCTCATAATGCTGATTGTGCCAGATATAGGGTGTATTTGAAATTCTTTACCGGTATTTCCAGATGAAATGGAATATCGGACAATCCCGTTGGGTCCTTCATCCTCATCGCTAGCCTTTACCGTAAGGATGGATGACCCTACTGGCTCATTCTCCGGTACAATGACTTGGTAGCTAAGAGCTGTAAATCTTGGACTATAAATATTTTCACCGGTGACCACAAACGTTACCGTTGTTTCGTCTGACTGTGGAGGAACTCCACGATCAACCGCTTTAATTCTTAGCTCATAATATTGACCCAGGTAATAGAATTGCTTATTCACAGTAATCCAGCCATTTATTTTGTCCACGGTAAGGTATGCAGTACCGTTTCCACCAACTATGTGATATTCTATTTCAGCATTTATTCCAAAGTCCATATTATCTTCTGCCGTCACTTTCATTATGTGTTCGCCTATTATTGCATCCTTTGGTACAGGTACAAATTTCTCGTGGTCATTGAATTTAGGTGCGTTATTATTAGCATCGACCACATTTATTGTTACCAAACATTCCGAAGACATTGGTGGCTTTCCATTATCAGTAGCTACAACAACAACGGAATATGTGTTTTCAGGTGAAGAATTAACTGAGGTTCTTTTATAGTTCATAACAAACTTGCCTAATATTTCACCTGTAGCAGGATCGATAGAAAATAAATCAGAAGGTTGTTGAAGGGAATATGAGATGATAGAATTAGGTCCTTGTTTGTCTCTATCTGTTGCAATTACTTGACCTACGAAACTATTTTTTCTTTGCAACTCGGGGAAGTTGAAACTGTAGAAGGAATATTCAAATTCTGGTGCATTATCATTCTGGTCTTGTATAGTAATTGTTAAAGGTGTTTCAGATCGCCATGCTCCATCGATAGCAGCAACTTTCAAGATATATTCATCCTGAAGTTCTCGGTCTAATGGACGAGCTACTGTAACATTGCCGCTTATAGGATCTATGATAAATTTTTCCCCAGGATTTTCGACAAAACTATAGGTAGCATTTGCATTAGGACCAGAATCCAGATCAGAACTTGTAACTTTAATTACAAAGGAGCCAATTTCAGCATTTTCAGTAACGTTAACACTAAATAATCGAGTAAATCGAGGAGGATTATCATTCTTATCTAAGACGGTGACGATGACTGTTGAAGTTCCGATTAATTGCGGTACTCCGTGATCAATAGCTTCTACTAATATTTCATAAAAAGGAATTGATTCACGATCTAATGCCATATTTGTGTATATTTCGCCAGTTTCCGGATCAATGCTGAACGTTTCTTCATAATCGTTAATTAACTTGTAGGATATTCTCCCATTCTCATTTGAATCTTCATCATGGGCATGTATTTCGATTACTAATTGAGGTGGAGACTCTTCCTCTTGTACAGTGGCATTATACAAGGCACTTTCAATGACTGGTGGGTTATCATTTGCATCTGTAACCTTAATTTCTATTTCAATAAATGATTTTAAAGGTGGGTTATCTGAGTCTCTAACTTCAAACCATACTTCATATAATGGCATCGTTTCATAATCAAGGCCTTTTCCGTAATGAAGACTTCACCACTCATTGGTTCCACTCGCAATGCATCGCCAACATTACCACCTGCTATACCGTACTGCAATAATCCAATCGGTCCCTTTTTCGGCGATGTAGCAGACAATCTCGTTACTAAAACCCCTTCAGGTGTATCTTCTGAGAAAGTAAAAGTTAATTTACTTGTCACCGTAAATTTTGGGAAGTTTCTTACAGATTTTGGTATTAAAATTAATTCTGCGGTACTTTGTCGTGGGCTTTCTCCGCTATCTGTAGCAACTATTATTAAATTAAAGGCCAATACATTTTTGTCTTTATACTTCATGAGGTTTTCTTTCGCTTTTATTACACCAGTTTCTTTATTGATGGTAAACAAATCTTCATGTTCGCCTTTCAGATCATATGAAATCTTTTTATTCAAGCCAATATCATTATCATTAGCTTTAACGCCAAAGACAAAATCACCTTTGACTGTTCTTTCTGAAATATGCGTCTCGTACACTGGATGCGCAAATGTTGGTGTATTATCATTCTCGTCTTCTACAACTATAGTTAAGTTAGCCGTAGCAGTGCGTGGGTCTGTTGTTGACGAGTCTTGCGCCATTATAATTAAATAATAAATATCCCATTCTTCTCTATCCAATGTTGCATTTGTTGAAATGACACCAGTTGCAGAATTTATCTGAAACCTTTCCGATTTGTCGCCGAGAAGACTATATCGTATCTTCGCATTGTTACCGAGATCTCTATCAGTCGCCTGCGGGTAATAATTATTGTTCCGGCAGGTAAATTTTCTTTTACGGTTGTTTTATAACTTTGTCTTTCAAATTCTGGACTGTTGTCATTAACATCTTGGACTAAGATTTTAACAGTTCCCGATCCGGTAAGTGGTGGAGATCCTGAAATGGAATACAAATAACTTTGTTAATTCATAATAAACACAAATTGGTGCTTTATAAGTATTCAACAAATTCAAGTAAGATTTAAAATTATCCATCTCTGTTGACAATATAAATCACAAATATTTATTGTAACTATATTATACTTAATTGTTTATAATATTATCTTCTATTTATACCATTAACATGGACGTTTGTAAAAATTTAACGTTTAAAACCGTTGATAAAACTAAACGCAGTGTAAGCAAAATTTTACACATCGATATATCAAAATTTTGTATAAATACATGGTTTAAATTGTAGAATTAAAATGATTACCCAGAATGACATAATTTTCTATTTAGCACTATGTTTCATAGATCTGGATCTACTTAGTAATTGGACTAAGTTAGTTACTTAGTAAGTAGATCAAGATCTATCTAATAGAATGGAGAAATGTAACAAAAATATAATCACCTGTGTCCATTGCTACAAGTGCTAAAGTGTATTCATCTTGTGCTTCACGATCTAATGTTCTCAGCAAAGATATTTGTCCCGACGAAGCATTGATTTTGAATAGATCCGCGTCGCCTTCCTTTATAAAGTAACGTACTTGGTTGTTGAATGGCGGTGAATCAGCATCGTAAGCATGAATAGTTATTATGTAACCCCCGTTCGGAGGAATTATATTCTCCATGACGTATGCTAAGTATGGCGAGTCTAAGAATGTGGGAGGGTTGTCATTGATGTCTTCAATTGAAATGGATAGCTCAGCCGTATCAAATCTTACGTCATCTTTAGCGCAATCTTCTGCTCTGATCACCAATACATAACGAGATTTTCTTTCAAAGTTCAAATTTTTGGCAACTCTCACGATTCCCGTGTCTTCACTTATACTGAAATCTCTATTTTCATCACCAGATGCAATCGAATATCTAACTCTTCCATTGGCATCTTCGTCGATATCTGTCGCTGACACCTGAAAAATATTTTTATATTATGTTAATGATATTTTATTACTACAATGTACTTTCAAGTATAAAATCCACTATAATGTAACAAAATTATAATTATCCCTAAAATTCATTAACTTATGATGGTATCTAATTAAGAAAAAATGTTTAAAAATACAGTTTGTACACACAAATGCATACACACACACTCAAGACCTTTAACCCCCGAAGGGGTAAGCAGGGGCGCAACTGGTGCACTCACTACTCACCGTGCATGTGCCATCCCATGATGTGATAGAGGACGAGCCTATCGCCATATTGGACACAAATTCCAGACTCCGAGCTAATACGAATAGAAAAACCCAATACCATTTTGTTCGACCCGCGGATCAAACTCGAGCCCTCAGTACTGTAGTCGTACCGTAATACAACTACGCCACCGAGGGATTCAATTCATATTTAATTTGTATATCAAATAACATCAACGGTGCGCTGGATTATTTATTTCCAGCACTTGGTACCGGACTTTCGTCCACTATGAAGCAAATTTTCATATCATTGATATTTTTATGGAGAATCCTCCGGTGTGTTAATTTTCTGCCAATTTATCTTTCCCTATTAAATCCTTCGCTAACTAACAATGTACAGTGAGCCACAAAAGTACTTAAACAAATAAAAACATTCAAATCGCCTTAAAACATTCGTATTCCTATCAACAATTGTTTTTTATTTACTTAAAAACTTTAAAGGATATTTAAATATACTTATCGATAAAAATATTATCGATAAAAACAGAATATAACTTTTGAAGTAAAGAGTTTTAAGATTATATAGTATATATACCGACATTGGGAAGATTGACATACAAAAGTTTTGCGCTTGGTGATGGTTACTGAATCTACCGTGCAAAACAACAATGTAAAGTACTTCATTTTCTTTCCAAATCATGATTTGGCACTTTTTAATGTGGATATTAGCATATTTTCTGTAAATTTATTATTTTTGTATTAATATCTAATGACAGAGTGCACTCTAAAATAGACATGTACATATAATAAAATTCCATACTCCTCCCAATAAATTATCGGACGTTCTTTTTATTGAAGTAACGAATGGTGAAATGAATAATGGTTCAAGTTTTGACGATAAATCATGCTTTCCTTTGCAGAGGAGCAATCGACGTTGGGGTAGTTATTTGGCGAGGGTCTCTTGCTCTCGAGTTTTGTCTGACGTACTTATCGTATGTCTGGAATCGATGGTGCACTTGAATAAATATTTTGTTTTGATATTATGCATCTGATATTGAATGTGTGGGGAGTTTGCGTGTATTGCGAATAGGCGAATGTGGAGTGATTTATGAAAAGCAAGTCGACGATAAAGAAATTTATATGACTTCTAGGGAATAAATTATGAATACAGAAATTGTATTTTTATTTTAGAGTTAAAATAATAATTCCTAATAAAAACATAATATTTCGGAAAATATAGTAAGACATGATATACTCTATAGGATGTTAGAAACTAGGAGATTATTGATTTTAAAACAGTCAGACGCGGAATAAACAGCAAATTACTTGAAGATTAATTTCTGTACGAGAATCGAAGCTGCGTTCTGTCCAACTATAGCCAGTTCAACTAACGCGCCGTGATCGCTGTCAAATTTGTTAAATAATAACTAAAGTACTTAAGAAAATATCGAATAAATCAAAGTTTATGTTTCTTAACTTTGTGAAAAAAGTTATTTATTCGCTTTGCAAATTCCTAGTGGATCTCGAAAACACGGGTCAGTGAAACAATTTTCAGTTTCAGACAAATAGCCGAGAGCGAAGAGGTCGAAATACAACGACCGGAAGAAAAAACAGATTGAAATCGGTATCTCGTCAAGAAAATAGAAGTGCTAAATAGACTAATAGTCGACGGGCCATGAAATGACGTGTCGGGCGAACCGCATACCCATTTGGATGAACTATTGTTTAGGAATGTACCGATGGGCGGAGGCGGATTGGTTGCGCTCTTGGATTTTCTATAGAAACGGAGTGAACGCAGGAACGATATAAGGAAATCTTGAACGCAATTGATGTTGCTACAGTCGGTCGGAAATGGTTCGGTGGAAGATTGGAGTTAATGAGAAATCGCGCTAGTAATGCACATTCTCATTCTATTCTGTTATTAGGTGAAACGAAATTTAGATTGTTCATATAAAATTTTAAAATTAGAACATTTTGAAATCACTCTCCCTTACTTATCACCATTAATTGATTTAGGGCTGATTTTGAATTCATGAGATACCGGTTATTCATAATAAAATGCAACCCACCGAATTGAAAACTGGAGTAGTAAGTAAATTCTTTGACTTGTCTTCAATCAAGAATTGATTACTATAAAACTTTTATCTGACTACTGAAAATTGGCTCTTATAACAAGTCTTGTTAGGACTGTTTGCAAATGATCATTTTCGGCCAATTGAATATGACCATAATATGCTGACAATAAAAGGCGTTCCCACGTTACCGGAAGTTGTTCTGTATTGCCACGCTTCGGTACTTTGCTCTTTCACTATTGTCCCTTTGTCCGTACTTAGCTCCGTCAACCCGTCAAAAGAGCGTTTCTTTATTCCATAGATTCAGTTTACCGCATTAAATTCGTATTGCAGCATTCGTTTTAACCCTTTTTATTGATCTCGGATAACTGTTTTGGTATCGTGGTTGACAAAATGGAAAACGAAGAAAAATTTCATGTCGGCTTTGTATCTGTAGCCGAAGTTAATACTGAAGTTTCGTGTTTGGAAAATCATCCGTAGGTATATCGAATGGAGCCAAAATCGACTGTTTTGTAACTGTATAAGAATGTATGTCAATATCGATTATAAATAATATCGAATTAGGCCACTTCAGTTCAAGCTTCAATAACTTCAACGCTTTGAACGACCGCTGATGTTCACATGGTTTAAACTTAATAGAGGATAATATCACAATAATTATGTTCCACTTGGTTTCTATCCCACAATCTCGTATAATTTTCTTCGGATACAAAACAAAAGTTAACTATATACCAATGTATTGTATCTATACTTTTATAGGCAAGGCATAATTGCCAGTGTTCATCAGTAACAACAAACATGGCGAATTTACATTCTTGCCCGGTTTCCATAGCACGGATAGTACCAGGACCACCCGCGTAGATAAACCTTTAATCGAATACAAACTTTATAACATTGAGATAGAATATAAATTCATGGATCTCTTTTCCTACAAAACCTATTAGTTGCAATAAGCGCTCCGCGACCAATCCATACGAGTTTTATGCGAGTATGATAAAAAAGTTTAAATATAGGTTGTACTGTGTGCAAAAATCAATAACGTTAAATTGGAAATAAATAAAATGAATTTCACGATGAAAACGACTTTTCTACGGCAAATAAAAACTGGCAGTCAGATTTTTTAATCTAAGCCCGACATCTCGAATAATACAGCTGCAACATTCGAATCTCATTAGCAAGTGAAACAAGAGAAAAACTCAAAGCAATAAATTTTAGCAAGGCTCAAGACGAAACGTTTACGGTTCCTTTTAATTTGGTTGCTATTGTTGGGGCGTCCTGCTGAGCGCCACCCGTTGAATTTCCTTACCAAAGTTCCAACTGTTTCAAACATTGCTCGCTTCTTATTAATTGGTTACGAAAATACAATCACTTACAATTAAGCTTTACTGACCACATTTTCTATTGTTAAACATAAATAATATAATATTTACTCACGGACAAGTTCAAAAGTATCGGATATCGATACAGGAACTTTTTTCTTCTTGTGGCAAACCTTGACAAGCATGATTGACCGAATATGACAATCATCCGACGATATAAAAACATGCCAACTGCTTGAGAAACTCCAGAGAAGCAAAAGGTATCATAAATCACAACGGGTTTTATGGCCCAGTGATGGTACCAACAGCTACCTTACACGTTGAAGAAACTGTGTTTATTTTAAATGATTGAAGTAATTCCAAGGGGTTCCGCCGAGCCTTCGCAGGCGGCTGGGAGATAGATGACGATGCATTTTGTTAACCGCACCGTGTGGTAGTGCCGGCTTTACTCCGATAAAATTAATAGTAGGCTGGCTATCGATTGCAGCGATAAACTTGTTTGAGTGTAGAAAGATACTATGTATCGGCACATCAATCATCTTGGCGTAATTGAAAACACGCAGCTGTCTTTAGTTTAAAACAATAAGTAACTTTCGGAAAATGTCGGCCGTATGAAAAATAGTGTTCCGAAGGTTTGAGTTATTTGACATTTTATGACTGAACGTGACACGTGTTTCGCGAAGATTCGGCACCAACTGCGTCTCAGCTGTGGAGGGCAGAACGTGCCGTTTCGGGTACCCATTAAAATTCCCACACATAAAATTCAATGATAAAAAAGGTCTACCCTCGACGGCCCCTTTTCACTCACAACAAACAAGCAGGTAAGCGAATCTTTACGATATTTACAAAATGAAATATGCGCAATCCGGTGTGGCATTTTACATCTTATTACTGCGGTATAAAGAGTCAGTTTGTAAGAAAAATGTGTTACACCATCTGTCACGTAATATTTGGTGAACAAAACTTGTGTTTTTTTAACTTGGTAAGATATAGGGGCGACTGTGCTAGACGAAAACTTGCACGGTCTGTATTTTCGTGTGCAAAACTTTTCGTTGGCAACCCCTTTATTTGTTGCTAGCTTATATGTCCAGCTTTTCGATGGCCGAGTATTCTGTTTGGACAGTACGTAATAAAAATGTATGAGTATATTATGTGTACTCATGCATCCGCTCCTAAAATGCAGCCGGTCGACGCGACGTGTTGTTTACTCACCAGCGAATGCTTAAGTTATCAATACAAACAGTTCGTTTGTCGGGTATTTAATTATTCATGGGCATTCGTACGACACGTCGTCAAAATTACGAAATTCATATTAAATCAATCCTGATCGATTATCTTCCCGTTTATAATGTTCGTGACTGGGTTCCGATTATCGATTGAAAAGGTTTCGAGCCCGCTGTGACAGGATGATGGTTATAATGCATTCCATTGCGACACCGCGCGCTTTATTTAATCAAATACCTTATGATGGAATCTACGAAGAAAAAGGTTAGATGAATTCGGTTGTTGAATGTCAAGGACCTCATAGATCAGGCATTTGCCAAAACATTTTTTTGCTATTAATATTTTATATTCTTGCTTAATAGCCTGGTTAATGTCATAGATTTTTATGTAGATTAATTACATGACGCCTAGATATTTTAACTTGAAATGTTGATTTTTTAGCGCGTAGTTGGCGTAGTGGCGGCTTGTTGGAATGTGATGTTAAACGTGTTTGACTCCCAGGACAGGCAATCTAAATTAGTTTGAATTACTCGATTAAAAAGAATAGAGTGAAGCTTCTGGAATTCTAATTCGACATATGATGATAGGTTTTCGCCTATCATACTATGGAAAGGATATAGCACGAGTAAGGGTGGACACGCACATTAGTTCTACCTCTACTTTATCCTTTAAAATAAAAATATTTTACTTAAGCTGTTGTACTTGGATTGCGTGATGCATACTACAAGGACAAATACACAAAAGTAATCATACGATGCAATGCTGTAGTTGCGTGCTACACAATTAAAAGAAAAGTTTCTTGAGATATAAAAAATGTGCTAATTAAAAGTTTAACTTGTGATTTCGTTGCCACGGTCTTAGTTGAATGAAAATTAAATTTGCAATAATTGTATAATAGCAAGTGTATTTTAAATGCCAATGATTAATTAATAATGATGACATTTTGACTAACATTTCGGGAGACACCAGACGATTGTACTCCTTTTTTTAATATTTGTACGGCAAAGCGACCACACTGCACCTGATGGTTAGTGGATTGAGGTCCAATAAAATGTCGACTAATGAGAAATGATTACCCCGTGGCCGTCGACACAACTATGCCGGCCTGTCGAAACCGGATATACACGGGCTGAGACCGAAACGACACACTTAAGTGGGCCACTATGGCGTGTTTTAACACCTTGTGTACCATGGTCGCTATCCGGTTGGATATAAAATATATTGTACCAGCGAATTCACTGTAGTATGCCTAACAAATAAAAAATACCTATTTTATTCAACAGTAACCTATGTCTGTAACAGATTCACATAAAGAACTACTGGTAGTAATTCAGGCGGAGTTGATTTCAACTAGACATTTAAATTTCAAAGCAAGTTTCTCAAAGAAGTGTATAGTTGAGGTTCTGGTTAACCGAGTCCAGCGTACGGACAATCAAAACAATAATGTTATGATAGGGGCGCGCCTGGCCCATCCGTGTTTATTTTAAACATTCAAAGCCCGCAAGATTATATTCCTTATAACGCTATACCCGACGGCTGTGTGCTTTACGCCAATACCATTGTTTAACAATCCCTTTTGCTTATACAAATTACTTTCAACAGACCGCGTAAACACCGAATCATTTCACATGTCGAAATTACTTATATATTGTTTATTATCTCTCTTAATAGCTTTTGTTGAGTCACTGTCGTGTTCAAGCCGCGGTCATTTCGCAGCAAAATCTTTTTCCACATTAAATATTATGATTAACATAATGACATCTGTACATTGTAACTAATAGTCTTGTTAACCCGAACGTTAACTAACGGGATTCTGGTAATTTATTAGTTCCAAATACAATCTTGTGGGCAAACAGTCCGGTCATTTATATTTAAAATGAGATAACATTCGAATTTTATGTTTATCAGTAAAATAGAAGTAAAACCTTTACGGTGTTACGTAAATAATTATTTTCTTACAAACATCGTTAGTTTCAAACCGACGGGATATTTTATGACTATCTTGACAAACATCAGCGATTTGAAGTCAATCAAGTCGTAAACTGTACGTGTTAATGGTGTAATCACATGAATTGGAAGTAATAACACCGAAAGCAACTTCATGAAAGTAGTCTCATTTGAATGTAATCAAGTCGGAAAACCATTACGGAACAAAGGTGTGACTTCACGCACTGTTTATGTGGAGACACCTATTTAATTCTGAATTTCGTGCAGTTCACTTCCGACGTGCGCTCGGGTCGAACTTTACTGCCTATAAACTCTTTATTGCCCATTGTCGACGATTATTACTTAACCCTCATGACTTATGAAGTAATAAATTCGATCTTTTCATGTCGATCGTGCTTACGATTTCACTCACACGCGCACATCAAGATATAAAGCGCGCCATGATGGAATAAAACAAGAGACGTAGGTACTTCTTCACCTTTTATAAACTACCAAGATTATGTTTCCTTGTTAGGTGAAAAGAATAAATGAAATCGAATGAGAAATAAGCGGTGTGCGTGTATCGATAGATGGAAATAACCTTAAACTATCCCCGTATGGTCTGGCTGTAAATAACTTGTTTGTAATTGTGGAGTAGCGATTGCGCGGCAGTATAAGGAGGGCGGCGCCGTTTGATAGCAATCAGGCTTGTGCCAGGCTCTGTTCCCTTCCCCAGCTTTCGCGTACTTATAGTTCGCGTGTCATACCGATTTTGGTCATTGATTTAGTCGAGCACCGCTGATAGGCATAATTTGTTTTGAAATAAATGTACCAAATTTGAATACAATAATAAATAAAGCATTATTAGCAGAACGCTCATGAATAAGGTTAGAATAACATTGCATTATTGCACAATGGAATAACAACAGAATATAGCGTGTCTTAGAAGGGCCATTGGCTTTATTGAAAGCCGTACTTGCTTTATACTGTCCCCGCTTTCTGAGGCATAAAGTTATTTTCACAACAAAGCACGCGGGGCCTCTGAGCTCCTTATATTGGGCCTCTTTAGAGCCGGCCCATTGTAATCTTAATGCCGTATTATATTAATGCGATAAACATCTCGAAGATAAGTTCGTGCTCATTTTTGTGAATTATCTGAGTTTAATATTGGCACGAACACTGTCTCAACAGACAGGGAACGTTTCTCTGGTTACGGCGCATTATCTTTTGAATCGATCGGAGGGGAAGTATCCAATTCTATTAATGAAATCTTTTCAAATTCTACGCTCTATTATTTTGGTTTCCTTTGGAATACTTTCGACCGCAAATTGTGTTAAAGATTTTACGTTCTTATTTGCAGTTACCCGGTATTGTTCGCATTGAAATCTGATGATGGAGCCAATGTTATGGTTGTAATCTCTAGTTTGGTTTCAGAGGGACATAAAATTTGTAGTTTTTTATACCGTTGGGTATTTGTATAACAAGTGCTACATCAAATAGAGGTATGTGATAACTACGGCCCATAAACACCCACAGTGATGGATGAATTTAAGACGCGTTCCCGACCTTTGAGGTGGACGAATAAGGATTGAGAAAGGGATTTGTTGGGTTTATGACAAATTATTAGCTGCCTCGGTGGCGTAGTTATGTTACGCTACGACTGAAGTTCTTGTCTCGGGTTTGATCCCCAGGTCGGACCGAGTAATATATTTGTGCCCGTTATGGCAAAACGCTCGCTCGCCATCACATCATGGGTCGGAATATATACGGTAAATGGTGCAATAATTGCGCCTCTGCCTACCCATTTTGGAATAAAAGGCGCGCGTGTGTGAAAATAGTACTGATTCTATGGAAAGCTGCATATAAATTGCTAAGTCTTGTCGCTTTTGTTAATTATCTTAGTTATTTTTATTGGTAGAAAGTTACGGTTTCCTAGTATTATATATACCTATATATTATATTATGTTTACAACTGATGGCGATTGTGCTTTGTCATGTATAATCTACTTTCTAGTTTGTATATTTCTGCCTAAAAATCTTTTAAGATAATGTGTGCGTTATTTATACTTTGATTTATGTCCATAATCGTCGATATTCAGAGTTTATTTTTACCAATAACCAAAGAATAAAAACGATTGGCCATAATTCATAGCGTTTCAAATATTTTGACACAATATTAACCACAAAAGATAAACCAAAACACATACGTTATATCAAAATGGTATAATTTCTACGTCGGATGACAAAGCATGAGAGCCTTTACTGGGCATATTAGTCGAATGCGAGACCACGGCGCGCCGCCACACGCACAATGAAACGTTGTGCCTCCTCTGAATAATTGCCGTATTTAACTCTAAAGATTTAGTGGCACCGCTCTTATCACAGTGGTATTTAGTTCTTTGCCTAAAAAACAATTGTTACACTTACGGTTTTTAATAACAGTGTGTTCGTGGTTTTATGTTCGCGTGTGATTGTAAAATGTTTGACGAATGCCTACTTAAGACAAATTGAAGCATTTAACTTTTAATAGAAAAAACCGGACATTTGCGAGTTGAACTCGTGCACCGAGTGTTTCATACAAATAGTTTATTTTTGTTATTAAAATGCATATTATTGGTTTTTAGGTTTTGTTCCTTTACATAATATATTGTAAGAAATTCCTTCTTACCAAATTTCATGATTCTAGGTGAACGGGAAGTATCCTATAAGTTTTGATTACCTTGTGATAATACATATACGGTCATTTATTTTAATCGCGTTGACTTACAAGATACATTTTTGCAGTTGGAATAGACCGTAGTCCTTAATATTTGAGTATTGTATTCAGAGTATTTGAGAAAAAGGCTCTTGATAGACAGATGGTAAACAAAGTGATAAAATAAAGGTTCCTTTAGGTGTAAGGAACCCTAAAAAATATTAGTGTCAAAGCGTTGTGGGTGGCTCAAACAATTAGAGTTGAAAAAAATTGTCCCGCGACAAATGCGAATCATTGAAGCCGGGACACCCTATGTCAGAAGCGGCACTCTATAATCCTATAATCCTCCCCATATAATCCTGATAGGTCGTCTGGTGCACTGTGTTTTTATTTTAGATTGATTCATTGTGTCGAATAAGTATTACATGCAACTATCAAGGTTTATTTCAAAGAATTTGATGCTTTTAATTATTAAAATATACATCTATTAGTGTATTTTTCAAAGAATTTGATGCTACTAATTTTAGTTAACGATTCTTATGCCTTGTATTCCTACAACCAGATTATCAACATATAAAGAACATTGTAAAAGTAAAAGAAGAGTTTAATAAATAATAGCACTTTTTCTACCCGTAATAGCATTATTAAAAAATTATCACCATTAAATTATTCTAGCAATGTTCAAACAGCATTTTGCTCGTAAAACAAAATTTTATAAAACTTTAACATCGGATTATGAATTCTTTATGTAAAATTTTAATATCGTAAAAAAGTATTTTAAAAAATCCTTTTGTATATTTTGTCAAAGTAATTCGAATGTCTGACTTTGAACAGTTGAGTAAGTTTTTGGATGTTTTTTTTGTTTATATAAATAACAATGACAATAACATGGAGTATGACTGTTCGCCTAACCCGTGTCTACGAGCCGGCTCTCTCCTTGCTTCGCACCGTGATTTGGTACAATGAAGCATTGTGTCGGGTTGAGTAATCGTCACAGCTAGTTCGAATTTATGTCCCACTGCCTCAACCATAATGGAATATTTTAGTGTTAAACTTTTTTCATTCCACATTCTTGTTTTATACCTTGTAAGCTTATACATATATGCCTTATAAGAATTACTTATTTGTATTTTTTAAATCAGCAATTATTATCTAGTAATTTATAATAATTAGAAATGAAGTACCTAAATTATAACAGCTTAATAGGGGCTTGAAATTATTATTATTTGTTTAATAACACCGAAGTTGTTAGTTATTGTTTATTTTATCCTGTATTTCATAATTATTTTCTGTATAAATAATTTGCGATAAAATTCCTATGTTGTATAATATTGGATATATAATCATTACGTTGGAATTCACAAAATTTATACCAGTTTTTGAATAACAAGTTTTTGCTCATAGGTTAATGAACTGTGATGTATGAAAGTAATATAAGAAAATCATAACATAATATATTCAATTCAATGCTTAGATTGTGACGCCAAATGTAAAATATTACACAAAGCTTTTCTAAATATTAGGAAAGTAATAATACTATTTATTATTTTTTAGAAGATTAGTGTTAATTTTTGTAAGTAAAATATATTACTAAAGAACATTAATTATGCTCGCAAATAAATTTTCAACGTAATTTAATTTTATTCCATTCTATATACTAGAACAAATTGAATATAAGCTAAGTTTGCATCGTACATTCTTTAGTAAATAAGAACAAATTGTTCACACTTTCTGTATTCTATCTGTATTCAATAAAACTTTTCGTAGCTCCGCACAACTTGGAGGTCGGGCTTGCAAAATACCTATAATAAAAGTGGCAAGTTGTCTGAGCGAAGGTCTCGGCAGAATGTAACTTTTGCCTTTGACAAGCTCTCCTTACTCGATGTTATTCTGGTTTCTCTTCTTCAGGTTTAATAATCTCCGTATTTTATATTAACACTAATGATATAGTCACGTACAGGTGCTTGGGACTCCACGCGGAGCGTTTGATTCTACGAAAACTTTTCAAGTATTCCCTTTCATAAGACCCTTTATTATGACGCAGTGATTTCGAGAAATTCTCAAAGTAAAACACTAAAATAAGAAACGTGTCGACGTACAGCGCTTCGATATATTTTACTTTTTAAACTTTGACTTAAATCTTTTGATTATGTCCTTCTAAGTACATTTGCATTGTGTACTTTAAAATAATTGGCTATTTACCAAGTCTGTATCTAGAATCTCATTCAATGGCTTAACAAAGTCTATTTAGAGTCAACTTTCACTCCCAGCGCTCGTTAATGACTTTCAAAAGTAATTATACGCTTATAGAAATACTATAATAAAATAAACTCATAGAATGTATACTTTTAAAGATCTCACCACAAATCCTTTTCAGAGCTAACCCACGAACAATAAAGCAGGGAAAATACGAATCTTTTTTATACTTAGTCCAGGTAATAAGGCTTGACGACAGACTATACACTCGACCAAAGCACATAACATAAGAGGCACTTTATACTCCTTGACAATTATACAAATGCAACGGCTTATTCGTGTTTTAATAAATCATAGCTTGGAGTATACTAAAGGCGTGAAACCACAATATACTGAGGTTACACTGAATAAATTATGAGCTAGACGAGCCTTCAAGCTCTACTCTACTAGTCAACACTTCACTTTACACGTGGTATGAAATACCTTTTCTGACGGACTATAGAGGGTAATGAATGTGACTTATGGTTAATTAATGAGACTGTGTACGAGAAAACACAGGTTCCTTATGAATCTAATTATAAATGATTGTATATTGTGTACTTATAGGTCTGTTTAGACGTTGCCTAGAAAATAATTTAGTAGCAAGTCGAGAGACTATGTACGTATCTACGTATGAGAATACGCGAGAGTCCGCCTGGGTTGGTGTCACCACAATGTCTATTTCTGCCGTCAAGCAGCAGTATTTAGTCACTGTTGTGTTCCGGTTTGAAGGACATTGTAGCCAGTGTAAGTATTGGACATAATAAGACGTAACATCTCATGTCTTAGGATCGCGAGCGCAGCGGAATACCAAACAATACTTTGTAATTCAAGGTGTTGGATGGTGTTTCTACTTTTTATGAGCGGTCCTTCAGATAAACGACAAGCTCGTCTCGTCATTGATAGCAATAAAAAGAAAATACAAAATATGCATAATAAAAAAAATGATATACTGCGTTATCATATAATCAACTTTTCTTTTTTATATACATACGTATAACAGTAACTAGTTTAAGAATAGAATTTTCTGACTTGCTACGTAAAATGATATCGTTTGCCTTTTTGTTAGTTGTTTCATTACGTGACAAAACTCTAACGAAGGACATTTGTGTTGTAACAGTTTTGTGGATACGACGTCTGAATTTTATTTCAAGAACTCCGCAAACGTAATATGACTAGGAATAAGGCGTGACGGCTAAAATAGTTGTCGCATTCTTCTTAAATAGAATAAAATCTATTTCTATCAGAATAAAAATATATTTTTTCTTAATAAGTTTTTGAACAAATATACGACACACTGTAGTCTTGTAAGTATATAATATTATTGTTATTTTTCACATGAAACATGTTTCTATGGTCTATGGCATAGAGTATAGAATATGTAAAACTAATCGCGGGTAAAAGGTAATAAAACATAAAAATATGGTTTATGGGTCGCTTGTGGCCGGAAACGTAGTCGGAACGGCAATGCAGAAGTCTAGTCGGGTTGATGGATTTATAAAGAGGGGCGTTCCGCAACACGACAATTAACTTACCTCCAAAAACACCCGACAGTTTATATTTTATTATTATTCACTACCTCACATCTGGCTTTGAACTGGAGTTACTTTAAAAATTAAATATTCCTTTGATGTTTTTATAAATATTAGGGCCTGTTTCACAAGTCTTAAGTAAATTTTATTTGACACTTATCGTATTAAACGCCTAATGTAGGTAGTACTCATTTTATTACCATTTATTTCGGAACGGAGATTAGAGTGTGGCTTTTGTGTTTGGTCGGCTTATACATTTATGTGACTGGTAGCGTTAACTCAGAAGTTTTGAAACCTGGACCTAAGGTTAATACGCTAATATATTTAATAATATTAACTATATCTATGGCTGAAAGGCTAATTGACTCCTTTAAGTACATAGAAAATAGTGCTGATTTGAAATATGTATGAAACTTTGTGTTGCAATAAATGTTGCTTACGTCAATTAGGCTTTCAACCGTCAATATACATCTATAATGTATTTTAGTTGGCATTAATAAAAGGGATTCTTCTTTTGAATTAGATAATATTTATGGTGAGCGAAGCCAAGACGAGCTCAGTGGCTTTTTAATACAGATACAGTAATATATCGATAGATATAATAAGTCCACAAGTCTCGTTGTTCAATGAAGTCAATCTAAATATTTCAAATTTTCATTATAATACAAAACTAATAAAAAAATCATGAATAATATTACTTTGGCTATCATACACAAAAACAGTTTTAGTATTAACAATATAACCCGAAATATTCGGTTGAAACTATCCAAAAAATAAATGAATTATACAGCGAAACGACGGTCTGTACACAAACTTTCCAAATGCATACTAACAAAGCTGGTATTTCGCAGTAAACATTTCCATTCATAAGACGAAAACTCAGCCAGCAGTTTTAGCCAGATAATTATAGAGAAATAGCAAAAGCAGACTGCAGCATGAATAATTTCTATTTGCATAACTTTAAACCATTTCAACTATATATTAATTCACGGTAGAAAGAAATAAATGGAGGTCTGATAAATTATGTATTGGTTTTACCTGCCACGTACCGCAGGCAAATGCGATTTAATATTTATGCTTTTACATATTTGTTCGCATTAAATATTTTCATATTTTAAATATTTGCTAATCCTAATTAGTGGTATACAATATATTGCACTTATCTTATATTGCTATTGGATTTTCAATACGTAATGTGGACGATATATTACTTTAATTATTTACAATCAGTTCACTCTTAGAGTTGCCACTCCCAGGCCGGCACAATTACGTCGACTGCCGAGGGATAATTGTCTCTCGTCACACACACTTGGCCATACTTTACTTACCATAAGGCGCTGTAGGGTCACATTGCTGTATCGATAATAAAATTGATTCTCCAATATAAAATTATTGTTGTAAACCTTTAATCGATGAACTGTCGACTTACAAAATAATAAAAGTCCACTTGAATGACTTTACTCAATTACGCATGACACGAAAAAGATGGTGGTCCGCATAAGACAACGGACAATTTTACAGAGTTTTGCGAGTGGCATGTCTGGATTGTCTACTGTCTCGCGTGTACAGCAGAGATCCATTAATGTAGTCAGCCGTGTGCTGCCGCCAACAAACAAATTACTGATGCAAACACGTAGCAACACGCGAGCCTTGAAAGCCTTTTGCTTGCTTTGTCAATTTTGTACGTCGCTCCCTTGGAGTATCGCCTCGGAGTTACCCGCCCGCGTAATTTGATAAATGTTATTGTTATTGGCAAAGCCAACAAACCTAATTGTTTACAGTTTACTCACCCTGTATATAAATGTAACAATATATTCAGCGGGTTAGTGTATGTTATATTTATTCTTAGCTGCTTATTTTATATATGCTTTGGATTTATTTTATTTTAATAAGATTATATTTTTGTAATTATTATTATTAAAATATTTTACTGTAGGCAAAAAGGCTGCAGTCATAACACTTAATTCTTCATAAAAAAAACTCTGACGATGCGCAAAGCTAGCTCTACACTCTGATAGTATTATAATTAACTATTAAACTAAATTATTATAATATTTCCAAGTATAATTAAACAAAGGTAAAGTTAATCAGTATACTGACCTTATCGAGTGTCTATCCTTCGCAATAAACTTCAAACAAGAGCTCCATGCAGGCTGCAACTAAACCGCCCCCATCCCACCCTCACGCGGGCATTACATAACTCCAAGGGTGTCGGGGGTTGAGTAACACGGTTCCACTAATTTCGCAGTCTCATGGGGCCTGAGTCACATTTAGTCGTCTGTTACTAAAGTCCTCACTCAGCGGATTAGTCGTTTGTGCAAATAATAAAGGAATTAAAATTATACCGAATGTAAAGGGGTGTAATGAGCCGTGTCGTGACTAGAACAATTGTATAGAATTTATAATGGGTTCGTGATGCGATGTGGGTTTCACACCATCGGTGTTTTATGGCGCAATTGGAGTTGTATGATTAAAAAATAAATTAGTTAAATGATTACTTTTGTTTGTAAATATGTTGAAGACTTTTAAAAGACAAATGGTTGGCGCAATACATATAATAAAGCAGGAGAGATTTGGCTTACTTTTTACGACCGACCGCCTGCCAATGTCAATCTCTTGAGGATTAAATTTGAAATGATTGTTAAAATTGAGAATTCATTTGGTTTCTAATATCTACCAAATACTACACAATCATAAAGAAATATAGTTTCTAAACTAAACTTTTTACACCTTAATGATACCAATAAAATAGCGATGGTATCGTCCGGGTCTGTCAATTAGCCAGCACGAGCAAGGCGCAACACGCTCCGTATCCACTGCCAATGACGGGTTCGTTATACTCCTCGAATTAGTTTTATATAGGATATCTAAAGCAATTAGTTAGGTAGCGAAACAGCTGGCGTACTACAGTCTCGAGTTCGGTTCTCGGGTCGCGATATTGATTTTTATGCTCAATTTTAAAGGAGTCTGGAATTGACCAATCAACGAAAATAGGCCTCACATGTGACCTTACATAGATGACGAAATGACGGTGTGATTAATAACATCTCTGCATACCCCTGAAATAAATAAAAGGCGAGATGTTATGCAACTGTGTTGAATGTTGGTTGTGCTAAAAAGAATTAAAACTTGTTGGAAGTGGAGAATTTTAAACGTCTCAGACGTATCAAATGGCTTAGAACGCTGTCTTCCTTACTCATCCCGAGGGAGCCGTTAGACTTCACTGAGCTTACCATCTGGTAGTTGTAGGAATTTTCTAGAAACATACTATAAAAAGGTTAACAATAACTGAGTCTGTTGCGCTATGACGTAGACTTCTGATAAGTTTAACTAGTTTTATGAATATTTGTTTTTTGTTATAACTTTTGTGATATTTTTGAGCAGACACAAATTTAATCAGAACTTATGTTCACCTTGTTGTTGAATAGATATTGGTAAAAGTAAACACGGGTATAATATTTAAACTTTTTAGAAATCGCAAATGATTTTCTATTGTTTCCTATGAATGGCTCTGCGTTAAAAGAAACTTAATGTAAACTAGAAAAATGTTATTTGTTTAAGCTAATACAATATATCTTTGTGACCATCATAATTATCGAGTCATTATATGAAATAAAAGAAGTTGATTATTAATAAGGGTTTTACCATGTTTTTTTTTTAAATAGGTACCTATATCACGCTTTGTATGGAATTTATTTTGTTTTATATTAACAAAACGGGCACATAAACAAGCGATTCATATCGTAGAGTTATTCCCCCAATGAATCACTTTGATAGTTCCTAGACTTGGTTCTAATTTTATCGCACTGGCGACTCGACGCCCCGTACATTTATATAGCTTCAGTTAATTTGTTTGTGTAAATAAAAATTAAACAACACTGTCACGCAATTCTTATAAGTGAAAAAACTTGTTTTAGATATCAAGATATCCAGGTTTTAACCCCTTGCTTTCATGGCAGGTCATTTTAGAAATTATTTATATAATTTGGCTTTTGCAACTAACGTATTTGTATAGGTTATAAATTATTCATAAATATAATTTGTAAAATGTTGGAAAAACAATTTATGAAATCCACTTATGCTGTTGGTCGTTTTACAGTGTCATATTAATAAATGTGTTTTTTAAACGCGAACTTGGATTCTTTAACTTATTTTTCTTTTATAAGCAAAAGGTGGAATGTGAGTAAGTGGGTAATTTGCGGTCCATTAATATCCACTATACGAGATGTATCATCGATGCGTTGCCGTTTAAGGTAGAAATAGTCTGTTTTTTAAAAGTGAATAAATTCTTACGGTCTGGAAATAGGAAAACAAGCTAAATAATGAATTAAATAAATTCATAAATAAATAACTATACAATTAATTATTATTAAATAATCAATAATTTTGTGTGTATGTGTAAATGAGATGAAAAATGTATTTTTGCCGAATTAATTCTAAATCTATATATATAAAAATGAATTGCTGTTCGTTAGTCTCGCTAAAACTCGAGAACGGCTGAACGGATTTATCTTATCTTGGTCTTGAATTATTCGTGGAGGTCTAGGGAAGGTTTCAAAGGTGAGAAAAATTCGAATAATTGCCGGGAAAATCCTCAAAACAGCATTTTTCTATTTCCCATACAAACGTTTTCTAACTAATACGTAGAGTCAATTTGAGCTTTATTGCTATTGCATAAAGTTCACTGTTGTCTAAGCAATGTAGGTGTGTTCCTAACATCAAAGCAGTGTGCGTTGGAGCACAGAATATAATAATGTAATGTTGCGTTCTGAAACTCAACAAAAGTGATATCGCGGACCCGACTAAATTGAACCAGTCACAAAATTTAATATATCATTAGTTATTTGGTTGGCTTCACGATATTATTTCTTTTGTTTTACTTTAAAATGCATGTTTTCGTTATGGACAATTTTTGAGCTACTTTTGCATATCTATACTTATAATAAATCTGTAGAGAGGTCAATTCTGTACATGAAATATATTTCCAAAATAACTGGGGTGATTAGGGATCGATACTGATGCCAAAAATGCAATTAGTAAAATTTTTGTCTGTATGTCTGTATAACCGTTATAGAAACAAAAACTACTCGACGGATTTTAACTTAACTTGGTACAATTATTTTTCATACTCCTGAGCTGGTTATAGTATACTTTTCATCACGCTACAATTAATAGGAGCATAGCAGTGATGGAAAATGTTGGGAAAACGGGAGAAGTTACTCCATTTTTAAGCTTCCGTCATTTCGTGTGCAACCTTAATGGTTAAAAGTTCCTTCGATTTCACCAGGATCCCATCATCAGACCCTGACCGGACAATCGGACCACCTGCATACCACCATAAATTAAAAAAACATCCCGACAAATTGAGCACCTTCTCCATTTTTGAAACCCGAAATCCACGCGGGCGAAGCTGCGGGCGGAAGCTAGTAGATTATAAAGAAATGATGTAATCTCTATAGTTTTTAAGTTGATTTTAGACAAATATTATCATATTTTTTATCTTACCTAGTTAATTCTATAGTTATTAATACTAACTCTCCTTTTTAGTATCCTGTCTTAGTTACAAAATATGACTGTAATAGTTTATGAACTCTGTACTGACTTTTATATGAATTTGATGAAAGGTTTTAAACTGTTTATATAATATACGTTTTCTCGCGGCTTCGCCCGTATGTCTTAAATTTCGGGATAAGAGTCCCGCTTATATTTTCTCGGCATAAGAATTAGTGAAAAAGAAATTATAATCGGTTTAATAGTTTCTGAGATTAGCGCGTTCAAAGAAACAAACTCTTCAACTTTATAGATGTGTACGTATTCTTGGAACTAATAACGGATTTATGCATGCCGTGCTAACCTGCGAGCTACGATGAGTCCTCGCAATGATATGTAACCGCAAATACTTATGCCGATCGACCACGACATGGAAAGTGTCCTCAAAATAATACGGAATATGCATGTACCGTCAGCTACAAAAGAAGTTGTATTTTTTCTAATGGTGTTTTTGTAATGTTAATTTGTTAGAAGATTCGTAATCCTTTGTGACGTGCATGCGTATAAAAAAACTTGCTTTTGTAGGCATACGCCTATAAAAGCAAGTTTTTAAACTATGTTTTTAAAGTCAACTTAAACAATATACTAGAGTGGTTTAAAAACGTTGAATAAGTTATTAATAGTACAATTGCAGCTTTAAAAATTATATTTACTCAACCAAAAATGTCGTGATGTAGATCTGTTATTAGATTACTTTAATTATTCATGAACTCAAAGCGACAACTATAGTTACATTAATTTAATTCGTAATAAACAATGGTTAACTATAAATACTTACTTCAAATATAGTTGATAAAATCTCTTTGTTACAACAATTACAATAAAAACAAAGAAAAATAAAGTCCACCTTACTATTGTAAGGTGGACTTTAACTTGGCAATATTTTGCCAAGTTACCTATTGTTTCACGGAGCAGCCGATCACGTTTATACATCCAAAGATCGTTGCGACCTCTGTGGATAAGGCTTAAGGAGCCCCCGCAATCCACTCACGTAAGTACAGACGGACAGACGTACCCACACGTCACGTGCATCGCCCTGCACTCTTTGCCCGCAACTTCAATTTAGTTAAAAGTACTGGCTGAGTGCAAGCGTGATCTAACTTTATTCCGCGGTTGGAATACGGTCTTGCTTTTTCAAATTCCGTTCAACTTTACAACGCAGAAATGCCACTGGAAACGTAGCGAAATTGGAAACCTCTCGAGTCTGGTGCGTTGTTTCGGAATTTTTAATACGTTACATTAAATTTAAGATCAAAATCCCTTACGTTCCATTAGTTTAAAGTCTTAATAATGGCGCAGTTTCGCAAATCCAGAATAAAGACGACATAAATTATCCAGATTACCGCGACGATTAGACTTTCCCGTTTTATTTCCAGTGACAACAATCTTCGTTGAATTTTGTTGACAAGGTCTATTTAATTATGGCCGTAAATTTTATGCATGAGTAACTTACGGCAGCAATATTCAATAGGTATTTATTCATTAGGTCGTAAATACCCTGTGGGTACCCAACACGGTGTAAAACGCCCTTTGTCGATGTTATCAACGAATTCCTGTTGCTTGTCGGTTTCGAATTTTTTTAACAATAGCAGTACCAACATGTGTTTCGTCAGCCGCGACCGTCCTACGATATTAACATACTGTTACCGAGTGCCGGCCGTCTAAAAAACCTTTTTAAAATTGTGACATGACAATGATGCGTTAACATTCTGACAATGTCCCGTTAAAGGCAAAATGGGAAGTGAGTCCATTTAGGTGCGCGTCGGCTTCGTGGTGTCGAGTTTACAACTCCATGCGTCTATGGGTGATTCGGGTAATGCTTAGTCACAACTCACAGCGGAACTGGTTACCGTTTACGAAATTTTTATTAATGATCTTTTGGCCACGGTTGGTTAGGATTACTTATGCGTATAATTTGATTGGACTCTATATTTCCCCACACTCTATATGGGCACACGATCAATAAATCATTAAGACATGTATTAAAGGCTAGAGCGTATCGGATCACGCATAATTAGTGTTCCAAATCATTAATTTAAATAATTTTACAGTATTCTTGATAATTGAACATTCAAAAATATAGCTGCTGAATGCTATAACCTACGTTTTATTCGGACTCTAGAATGGGAACAGTTATATTCTTTATAAAAAGGTTTAACATTTTCTTTTACGTAATTCTGTGTCAAATATACATATAAACCCTTTACGTGGACATGAGAATAACGGTGTTATTGACTTAAACCGATCACCGGAGATTACATCTTAAGAATTGCGTTTATATCTCAATAAATAGTCATCAAATATTTTGTCATAGCGAAATTTACGACGAGAGAAGCTCAAACCTATTATATGATAAAAATTAAATCCGTTTTTATGATCGTCGCCTCCTACGCTTGCCAGGCGACGGAACTGTTATGGAGGCATGTAAGTTATAATAATTTAATGCGTAGTCAACCCATTAAAAGGCATTCAGTCTCGCCCCAGCCGTCCGTATTCAATAGAGAAGAGGTAAGCCACAAATAAAATAAAAGTGAACCTTTATCGTCGTCTTATATGGTAAATGATATTATCTTAAACGGATTAAATCTCATATTTCTCCGCGCAATTATTGTAAGACTTTAATTATAATCGCGATAAAGTTTAGGATGAAGAGTTTAGTGTTATTACACTTACGCGGATATAATGCCGATATTAATATGATTTTTTTAAATTAGTCTTACTTAATCATTGTTTTATTTATTATTTTTTGTTAGCTAGAGATTTAACATTCTTTTATATAAGCGCCATTTTCGTATGGCGTCAAAATGAAATTGTTTTTCTTAGAATACTTCTACACTCTTTTAAAACAATTTAAAAGTTCGAATCGTTCCAATAACTCTCTCGAAAAACTTGGTCGGCAGTGATCGGTTTCCGAGAAAGAAATTGTAGATTTGATATTAACAATTGTGTATTTATTTGTCTTTGCTTCCATCATAGTTGATTCTAGTTATGAAGAATGATTTATCTTTTTAATCTTTGTGCGGTCGAACTATCTGGCCTAATGTGGGTGTATTTCATTTTTGCCTATCCCAAAAATGAGGGGTGCTTCCTACGTATGTGTAATTTTATTCCAGTGTTAATTTTGGTATAATTTTTTTTAATCCAATTGTCCCAATGTAAAAACAAAATCTATGCTCGAAGCAATTTCCAAGATGTTCGAAGGAACGCGTTGGCACGCGCTTTCTCACTCAGTATTACTCGTTTATTTAGCAGGCACTAGAAACATGAAATTTGCGGAGTCGCTATTCAAACAGATACGCCATCAATACAATCTAAAGTTAGCTGTCATTAAGAACCTAGTGACTAAGTATGTATGCGATTTGCAGCAGAGTTTGTCTGTGTATTTTTATTAGAGTTATTAACTATTATAGATTATTTCATTCACCAAGACGCGCCCCACTACTTTCCCTGATGGTTAAGTGTGGGTGAGGAGCATGAGTACACACGTACACAACAATAGATAGCATCATGGGTCAGACTTGATTAGCCCCTTACACCGCGACACCATTTTTTTTTCGCGGGAATAAAAAACAGCGTTATCGCTACCACACTTGAAGGGTGAGTGGAATGGTTATGTTGGTTTTACCGGGCTTACGGCCTAAGGTCGACACTCGGGAGTATAACATCATCCGAGCGAGCATTGCACTGAGACACTAACCCCTGTATACCCTACACCGGCATACCAACCAAAACCCGCGGTGACCTTCTTCGGCGCATACGGAACGGGCCTGGGGAATCTTGTTGCAATCAGATAGCTGCCATACCCTGCAACAGCCCGCTCAAAAATGGTGGGACGCGTCTTCGTGAATGAAATGACCTATAGGTAAAGATTTGGTATCTGGATTAAATATTATTCACGTTAATTATGTTTTGTTGAATCCTAGAACTGAATGGTTTAGCTCTTGAAGTTGTAATTAAATACAATGTTCAAAACTTTTATTAACTCATTCTATGTGAGTTCACGTTAATTTTGGTTGCTGTTTAGAAATTACTTTGTTTTCGAAAATATTGTTTGAAAAGCTAATGTAAAACTTTAACCGTATGTTTATATTAAAAGTTATTATAAACGCGCCTTAATTTACACATAATACTAGTATTTGCGTGGTAACGTTTGTTAATGTGCTTTAATTAGCGGCCTTAAAGCCTTTGTAATATTCCGGAGATGAAAGGAAATTCCAAATTAAAGTTCATTAACCGACATTAAAAAGTAAGATTGAAT